>NW_024041039.1:2125685-2145837 GCF_014851395.1 Micropterus salmoides
GTGTCTCGTGTGATCTTCTGGTGGAGAAGACTCCCCTACCCCAGTCTTCCCTGAGCTCCGTCGGGACTGGATGACTGAGGGTGAGAGCGCCGTCACGCTGCCCCCATCCCGGGGGGGCCCCCCTGAGAGCGACACTCTGCTTCCTCTACTCTCCATAGGAGCTCGTAAGGGAGGGACCTACGCCTTGGGTCCGGACCGGCGAGGGAGGTACTACGAACGCTTCTCCCTGCGTCTACGCTCCGTGGTTATGCGAAGCTCCGCCAGATCTTCCTCAGATGGGACCCCCCTCTGACCATCTCCTTAGCAGGTCGGCTTGGTAGCTTGAAGCACCGCCATGGTGTGCAAGCTCGCACCTGCCTGGTCCGCTGCCATGTACGCCTTCCCCACGAGCATAGATTGTGCGCGACATGGCTTGGAGGGTAACGCCGGCTCCTCCAGAGGACGCAAGTCGAGAGGTGCGCTTGCGAGCGCATCCTCCACCCGAGGCATCCTCCCATAATCACGGTCCCTAACCCCCATCACATTACTGTAGTTCAGTGATCGGGGTGTGGAAAGCCGTGTAGAGAAGGGTCTGCCCCATGATTACTCAGTTCATCATGTAAGTCAGGAAAGAATGGCAGAGACAGGCTGGAGGTGGCGCGTGGTGCTTAAGAAACCTTTCATCAAGCTTACCACTAGCCTGTGGTGTCTACTCCTCCTGTGGCTAGTTGATGTTGAGCCACGGCTCTAGTCACCACCTCCAGCACACGTCATAGTCGGGTGCCGCCAGATGACGCCGCCCCGACCCTGGAAGTCATCGTCCACTATGCAGAGCACGTCCGCCTCCTCGGAGTCGGAGTGCTGCAGCGTCTCCGGATCCAAACCGCCAGCGGGAGAAGCCAAGAACGGGTCCCGAACGAGGAAAGGATGCGTCGGAGCCAGCGGATGAAGGTCAGGAAAAAGCCTCAGCCATCCCGAAATCCACCGACAGATCACGCTGTGAACCCCATGAGTGAAGCCGCCGGGCTGCCTCAGCGGCCGCAGGGCTCCATCCCCAAACATGAGACACACATCTCATGAGAATCTCCATCCGTGATGAACCGAGGGCAAGAAAACACACCTTCTGTACATCTGGTTGCCGGACATGCTGGTAGACTTCTTCTTCAGGTAAGACACACTGCATGTAGGACTGGAGCTTTCTTCAAACAACATACAGAGCGCCTGCTGAATAGAAAAAAGCTAATGATGAGTGTACAGGTGTGCTTTATACTCCTCCGGTTATTCCGTCACACCTTACCGTTCTAGCAACAAGCCAATAGGATTGGAGTGATTTCATTC
The DNA here is from genome assembly GCF_014851395.1 of Micropterus salmoides. Lineage (NCBI taxonomy): Eukaryota > Metazoa > Chordata > Actinopteri > Centrarchiformes > Centrarchidae > Micropterus > Micropterus salmoides. The sequence continues at coordinate 2,127,003 of NW_024041039.1, forward strand.
ACGTTCAGACCTGCTACGCCTAGAGGCGTTCCCATAGTGTCGTAACCGATGCAGTTCGAGTTCCCTCGAAGGGGAACCAGGAATCGGGCAGCTAGCGTGGGGACCCGTGCAACTGGCCTAAGGCAGGTCAATGACACCCAGTAAGGCATGAAACCCTGCAACTCTGTGATCAGTGATGTCCAATAGTCTGTTAATCCATTAGCTTTAATCCTTAAAACTCTAGCCAAATTAGTTATTATTATTATTATAATAATATAATTATCATAACCTGCGTTTATTAGTTGAATCAAATTCTCCCCACAATAGAACAACTCAATTTACATTGAACTCATTACACTTGATTGCCTCGTGTTTGTTTAGCCATTGTTTCTTTCTTTGATATATTTAACTGCATTTATATCAACCTTTAGTTAATTAATAAATTTCACCGTAATCACAGGAACTGTGTGCGTGTATTGTTTAACTCCAAGTTGTCGTGGAAATTATATTCCTGGTGAGGGGTTGAGCAAATAATTGAGTTACAATGAACCGTTGTCTTTGAAGAATTTGTTTAATAAAAGAGAATAAACAGAGAAGTGCTACAACAAAATTAGCTGGACCAGAGGTTCTGTCTCCTAAGACAGTCACTAACGTCTGGCCCAGAGCAAAGGGATGCATGATCATTTACACAGTCTGAGCATCTATGTTTTGGGGAACAAAAGGTCCTTGACTGGTCCCAGTCAAGGAAGGAGAAGAACAGCCAGTGAGGAAAACAATCAACAACCCCACATCCCTGACCTAAACCCCACACATGTGGACAGACGTGAATAACAAGAACAATAATAAAGATGGAACAGGTTAAAGATTTAAAACAATATGAGACATAATAAAAGGAGAAAAATAGCACTCTTATAAGTACTTGCATAAAAGATTATAAGAAGAAAACTATTTTCTGCCCTTACACAAGTCACTGTCACGGAAGCTTTACACACTTCGATATGATTTAAGATAATTGAGTGATTATTAACTGATCACTAGCGAATAATTGTATAGTTATTAAAACCCATACATAGGGAGTCCTGAAGGCCCTGGACGAACGGAATTCAGGTGGTGCCCCAAGAAACGAGTTTATGAATAATATTTCTAAATATTAATATTAATAATTTGTCTTATTACAAAAGTAGTTATGCTACATTATTTTTTTGCTTCAAAAGTAAAACATTTGCACTTTACATTTTATGTATTCCAACCTTATTAGGTGTGAATATTCAAAATGATAACTTTGCACAAAGTAGAGGAGACAATAACGTGTCTTTTGATACTTCAACTGAAGTGCTCTGTTAAGCTGACCTTGAGATTTAGCCGTCAGTTTGGGGCAAGTTGTCTCATGTCACTAATTGCGCCAGTACAAATAAACACATAGAACATGCTAAAAAAACGTGTTTGTGAAAATGTGAAATTGTGTAATTACCTCTGACACCTGGATTAAATGTTACTGTAAATAGAAAATTATACACAGCAGCAGCCATACGCCTTGACAAGACTGAACTCATGACAGAGTTTATCCGGTCTTATACCGTAGGCATGTAGTGTGTTATTAGATACACACACACACACACACACACACACACACACACACACACACACACACACACACACTACATGATCCAGTTATTAATGTAGTTAGGCAACAAGGGTAGTAGACAAATACGCTTGTAATTTATTTGTAATTGCAAGGAGGAATGTGTTTTTGAAGGAAGGAAGGAAGGAAATTATCAGCAGAAGACAGAATGGCAGCACCCCACCTGACATAATGTTAAAGGCAGTCAGGCAGGTGAAGCTGAAGAACAAATCAATCAGAAGTGCAGCTGAGGATTTTGACATAAGCTGCTGACATTTCTTTTGGCCTCATCTATGTGGAGCCATTTTTACAGTAATCCAAAGGAGACGTGGTGTAAGTGTGTGAAATGCAACAAATGGGCCTGCGATGTTTGCACTTCAGGCCAGACAATTTCTGTGCGCCAGAACTGTGACTCTGAACACGTCTGATTAGTCAGATACAGACGTACATCGTACAAAAATGCACATTTTTGCATTAGTGTGTTTAAACACCACATCTGTTTAGTTAAGAAGTTATACATTTAAGAAAGTTTTCTGCAGCTTTACATTCAGTTACCATAGATCTATTTGCACTCCAGAGAACGTCTGATTTTAAAGTTTTACAGTAAAAAGGTTCATGTGAGCTCTGCCAACATTTTTGTTTTGAACTAAATTCTTTATTTTCCAGATTCTCTAGGCTTGATTGTTGATTGATTTTACTTTTAGTTCTGGTTACAATTTGAAATTTAAATCAATTTTCACAATTAAGTGTTCTCACTGTTTGATAATCCAGTGTGACAAATTACCTGCCGATGGGGCAAACTGTCACAAGTGCACACTCTCTATTCAACAGTCTACAGCTCCATAATGAGATAAGATATGAAGATGGAATGAATACAAAACTTCTGCTCAAGACTTCATTCTTTCATTTGGTATGACATTTGTACCATTGTGATGTTTGGTGCTCAGTAAATATTAGACGGTGTGAAGAGTGTGACAACATACCCCTCTCTCCCCTACTAAATGGGTAGGATATGAGAGTGGGGTGAGGTGTTAAGTGTCCATTGTGTGAATGAGGTGGGGCACATGGTATTTCCTCCTGCCTTAATGTCCTTTGCAATAATTCAGTGACTTGGAAAAAGCCATGTGCCTTTGAGCGGTGATGCTCTGCGGCCTGTGATGTCTCAGGTTGTCTCTCTGAGTTCTTCCACCTGAACAGAGAGTGAGCTGGGTACTGACTTACATAAGTAAGTAATTTTAAATTACACATACAACAGTAGCTTCCTGTGAGTGGTTCAAATGGTGTTCACATCAGAAATTAACAGCTCCAGGGTTCGAGCCCGGCATTAAAACCAACCTAAACGAACAGCAGCAAGGGAGAAAATGCTCCAGGGTTCGGTCCAGCCGGACTAAACAAGGTCAGTGTGAACCCCGCCCTGAGTCTGACATTTTCTTTTTAACCACAAAGAAGACACACAAACTGAATAACAAAAATGCATGTTCAGTCAGGCAGATTGGGCTAAAGGTATGCCTCTTTTTAACTGTAGAACCGTGGGCCCGGGGCAGCCACACCCTCTGCTACAGAGTATAGGTAACGGCACATAATATAAAGGAGCAGGTCTCTCTGTTTAGAGACAGACTTGGACGAGACACCAGCGAGCTGCTGACCTGATCAACATTCAAGGTGAGTGACTCTGATGTGTCTTTTGAGTAGAACAACAAAAAAATTACAAAGGAAATGGATTCCAATGAATGTGGGGCTGTTGCCTCCTAAGTAAGAGGATCGCTGATCTATAAACATAAGATTGTTGCAAGCTGTGGTTCACTCATGATAAATATTTTCTTTTGAGCAAGTTCTTTATTAAGAGACTCACTTTACAGCAGAATGCCCGACACACAGATTAGAAATGTGCACTTTGACAGACAGATGCTGGACTGGAATTGAATAATTTTATGAAACAACAAAAGATTACTGTAACTTAAACTATAGCAGCTGTTAAATTTAAATTGAAAGTTAGAACTCACATCACATTGTTCACATTTTTTAATAAAGAAACACTTTAATAAACACAGGCTGTAAATTACAGCAAGAATCTGTCATCTTCTTGCAGCATAATATATTGTATTTCACTGTTTGACAGCTATGGCTGCCAGACTTTTTACCTTTTTGTGCAAATTAATCAGCAGGTGGCCAGCCTAAGGCCTTTTTATTGTGGCCAGCCTAAGGCCTTTTTATTGTGGCCAGCCTAAGGAACACCTGTGCAATCCCCATGCTGTCTGATCATCATCTTGATATGCCACACCTGTGAGGTGGATGGATTATCTCGGCAAAGGAGAAGTGCTCACTAACACAGATTTAGAGAGATTTGTGAACAATATTTGAGAGAAACAGACCTTTTGTGTGCAGAGAGAAAGTCTTAGATCTTTGATCCATGATGAATGGGGGCAGGGGATAAGTGAAAAGAACAGCCCATCTTTCCCAGAGTTCACAGCCATGTTTTCTAACTGCCTCTTTAGTCTGAGCAACATCCAACAAGCCAAATATTTGATGAAATATTTGAAAGAGACCGTTCTTCTGTAAGTGTGTGTCAGATATCTGTTGGTTAGCTTCAGTCGACCTCTCTGTCTCTCTGTTGATGCAGTTTCTGTTTGTCACATGTATCATGTGTTTCAGGCTGTTCTTCCTCACACAGTCAATAACTAAGCTGTTTTTCTTTTTCTTCTTCTTCAGTGTTTCTACAGTTTGGACTCTGTGGAGCTCTGTCACGTCTCCAGCTGCTGTGAAAACTCTCCCATCAGAGCGCTGACTGACTGACCGACCTTCTGTAACACTGCCACCTGCTGCTGACTGACTGACCTTCTGTAACACTGCCACCTGCTGACTGACTTTCTGCTCTCACATCATCCTGACGTTTGGATCTGAAGGTAGGATCAGCTGATTTGTTAAACTGAGATGGTAAACACGGTAAACATTATTTCCGCATGTTTGCGTTGTTGTTTTTTTGACAAGTTTTGACACTTTCTTAGGTTTCATTCACTTTTAAATATCTTAACAATAAAGTCCTGGTTTCAGGGAGTTTTTATCTTTCATGCACAGTGTTGTTTGGTGTAAAAAAATACGCAGCTCAATAATATTCCCCGATTGAGAGGGGCAAGTAAAACGTCACATCGTGCTAGTGAATCTAGCACTAAACACATACTTTTGGTGTAGTTTGTTATCACGCTGCAGCCTCTCCCTGTTCTCTGTGTCGGGGCTGAGCTCCTTCACACAAACACACACTCAGAGATATCAGTAGCCAGCAGAGCAGAGTTGCTCTGAAGTGAAGATAACTCCAAGATTACTTGACGACATCAATAAATGTTAAACATGGACATGTAAACATCTCTCATCCACCGCCGCAGTGTTTAAAACAAGCAGAGGGCGCTAGCTCAGTTAATTGCGAATTATTATAAACAAGCTCTAATGAAAGCTGTCTGTATGCAGCCAGTGGAAATAGTGACATGGCAGGGTCCCTGGACCCCAAGTAGCTTTTCTGTGTCAGCGTTGTCTTCGCTACAGGGCTAGGAGGGCTCGGTTTGGGAATTAAAATTTTAGGCCTTGCTGAACTGGTCTGAAATTCTTTCTTTCTCCTTGTTTGTTCCTTTCACCAAGAGTCAAAGCAGTCGTTCCTCTTGTGAGCTGGTTGTTAAATCATAAAGATATTCTGATATTGCATAATAATATGTCTTTTTTTATGTTTCAGGAAACCACAGGTTGCACACGAAAATCACCATTAAACCGCTGAATACAATCAACAAAAATGAATAAAGTACCAGCAGAATGTAACATGGGCAACAGCCTGACATGCTGGAAGTGTGATAAAGTCTTGCCTCCGTGCAAATCCTTTGCTGATTTGTATGTAACTAGTCTTCATGGGGATCGCTTCTATGTGTTCAACGGAGGTGAATACTACAGACCATATGAACTCTTTATGCACGAGTGTAAATGTTGCTTTAATAAGCCAACCAGCGCTCAAGACAAAATGACTACAGTTCCAGTAGAAAGTAAAATGGGTGACCGCCTGAGATGCTGGAAGTGTGATAAAGTCCTGCCTCCGTGCACATCCTTCAATGATTTATATGTAGATACTGTTCGTGGGCGGCGCATGTATGTGTTCAATAGAGGTGAATACTACAGACCAGTTGATCACTTTTGTACGAGTGTAAATGTTGCTTTAAGTAGCAAATCAGGGATCAAGAGAAAGAAATGACGTGCGAGGAGAAGAGATGAGGAGAGAAGAGGAGAGGAGGAGAGAGAGGAGGAGAGACAGAGGAGAGGAGAGAAGAGGAGAGACAGAGGAGAGGAGGAGAGAGAGGAGGAGAGACAGAGGAGAGGAGGGGAGAGAGGAGGAGACACAGAGGAAAGGAGGAGAGACAGAGGAGAGAAGATGAGACACAGAGGAGAGGAGGAGAGACAGAGGAGAGGAGAGAAGAGGAGAGACAGAAGAGAGAAGAGGAGACAGAAGAGAGAAGATGAGACACAGAGGAGAGGAGGAGAGACAGAGGAGAGGAGGAGAGACAGAGGAGAGGAGGAGAGACAGAGGAGAGGAGGTTTCCTTTATTGAAACCAAAATCAAATTGTTTGTCAACCAAACACGATCACTGATCAGAACTTTACATCATATCTGGCCACCTGCTTCCTCTGTGCCACTGATCTCTCCATAATGGAAATAAAACATTGACTGTGCCTTTGACAGACTATAAATATCCATTTGTCCTGGTGTACCAGGAAATCTAGGAGCAATGGTACGTGGTTCGGATAGAAACATACATTTAAATAGAAATTAGACAAAGTCCATGTTTAAACTATCTATTGCTGTAACTAATGATAATTTGTCACTAGAACGTTGTCAGTGAAGAACATCACCCGTACTAATTACTGTAAAAGGTCATAATAATCTTCCTACCATATATTTAGGGTTCCCTTTTTCCAAAGATGCAGTTGTTGAGCAGCCACTGCAGGCTAATATAATTTTTAAATTTAAATCAGGTCTGTGCTGTTTTATAGTGAGGACTCACAATGTTTGATTTTAGCTTCTTGGATGCTTCAGGGAAGTCTGAATCCTGACTATAGGTAAAACAATCTAAAGTTAGAAAACCTCAGTCTGTAATGGGAAAAGATTTAGGATGTGTCTTTAATGAGGACCCTTTGGGTTTTTTTTCAGTATAAACTTTGTTATCTTCTAACTCTTGCTAACTTCAAATGTCAATGTTTCCATCACTCAATCAAGCATAACTGATCCATATGTGCTTTGATTATCAATTTCAAATCAATTTGATGCACCATTTTTTAAAGCCAGACATATTTTCTCCTGTGTGCTGGACTGCTTTAATAATTTGATAAGCATATAAGAAATGTACAGGACTGTGTCCTCATGGTTTAGCATCCATTATTGGGAAACACTTTTCCTGTCAGACATAGCTTTTAATGTTAATTTTGCTGTATGCCAAAATGTAATGCTGGTAATTTAATTCTTAATGTCATGCATAATTTAGGAAATTCTTTAGGAAATGATGTCATGTCGGGAAATGATTGTGGGAAATATTAGAGGATAAAGCTTGAGATGTGCCTCAGACATGGATGATTAGTTGCTGAGCTGCTGATTGGATGAAGAGAATAGAGGCGGGACTTGGTGAATTCTTCCACCATAAAGTGATCTTGCTACCTTCAAATCCACCAGGTTGCATCCAGTTCTCATTTTCCTAAATCCTGTTTGTCTCTGAGCCCCTGCTCTGTGTCTACAGCAGCTCATGCTTTGTCTTACAGATGCTGTCAAATGTTTGATTGATTCAGGGATTCAGTGTAACTACAAGTGCTACAGCTTTATTAAAGGGCGCTTAAAAGAGATGAACTGTACAATTATTATTACACTACACTATAACACTTATATTCTGTGTGTTCTTTCATTATGTCCTGAATAACATGTAACCTCATGTCTGAAATATTTCATAAAGTGAGCTGAAAGCTACAGTGTCTTCCTCTCTTGTATTCTTCCACTGGGTGGTGCAGGTTACATGGTTTTACAAGTAAAATGGCAGAGAACTTGACCTCTAAGGCTGATCGCTACTCGATACCTTTAAGATATGGACTGAAACAGCTCAGTAATGAGTATCAAAACGTCTCCAGTCAAATGAGTACTGCAATTGATCCATTTTGGAAGCAGATCTGGGGAGAAATGACTATTTGTGTGGTTTTGTTGCAGCCAAACGCCATAAGCAACACACCGAAAATAAAGAGAAGGGTATGCCTCTTTATGTGCCTGCACGCGCCGAGTCCATGTGTGATTTGAACAGCAGCTAAACATGTTCGCTCCAGGCTGCTGTGGTCTCTCACGTTCCTCACCTCAAGCTTGGCTTTCCGTTGGTTTCATCTTCTGGTATCACTTTTATTTGCGGTTCACATCACTTGTCACCGATCGATCACTGTCTACTTTCAACAAATGTATCAAACATTTCACTTAAATTCTTTTTCCACAACTCACTGTGGTCACTGAACTATTTCACTCCTCTCTCATTCAAATAAAAAACATCTCCCAAGCTGTCGCCCTTCCTCTGATGATGCTACCCGTGTGGATGACCTGATCAGGATGAGGAGATCTGATACAATTTCCAAATATTTTTATGTAACAGATTTGAAAACAGAAAAGAAAATAGGTCACCTTGTTTGTCCAATTTTTGTCCGGTTAACAGTCAGGGCGGACACCTACCTACCTGGTTGATCCTGCCAGTAGCATGTGCTTGTCTCAAAGATTAAGCCATTTCTATGTAGACACAGCCGGTTCAGTGAAACTGTGGACATTCACAAATATATTTCCAATGAAAAATGCTAAGTTGACGTACAAATGATGAGCTACGAGTTGCAAATTAGAGATACAGATTTACAGATGCAAATCATTTATTTGTGCATATGTGTTTCAGTGTGTTATGTAACTTTAAATTGTTTGTGAATACTTCTGACAGCCCCCCCGCTATTCCCTTCATCCAATCAGCAGCTCAGCAACTAATCATCCGTGTCTAAGGGACATCCTGTAATATTTCCCCAAATCGTTTCTCTACATTACATAATTTCATATACTCACATCATTTCTCTGGGATTTCAAGCAGTTTCTCTTTTCTGCAGCTCCCTGCAGGTGCTCACGCCAATATCAAAGGTGTTTGTGTTGGGTTGGGGGGAAGCAGTGGCTCAGTACGTAAGGACTTGGTTGGAAACAGGAGGGTCGCCGGCTCGAGTCCAGCTCGGACCAAAAGATACGGAGTGTTGACTGGTAGCTGGAGGTGCCAGTTTGAGCAACCACTCGGGGCGCCACAGCAAATGGCAGCCCCCTCGCTCTGACATCTCTCCATGTGTTGTTCCTATAGGTTTGTGCAAGTATATATTTCATATCTGTGTGTAAAATACTGAGAATGAACAACAGAGTGAAAAGATTGAGTTTCCCATTGTGGGACTAATAAGATATCTTCTTCTTAAAAAAGTAAAAAGCTTTGGGTGGTGGAAATATCTCAACTCTTTTTCAACACTTTAATTCTTCAATAAAATATAAATAAAGTAATGAAGTCCAAAAATAAGTCTGAGTTTGTTGCTGCCAAAAGTCATTTATTCTTTTCCAAGATAAAGACAATGAGTTTCCACCAAACAGACCAAAATTATGCAACTAAAAACTGCAGGTTGCTGTGTCGCCCCTCCCCACGCAGCTCTGTTATATATTATAACTGACTGACCGACCTTCTGTAACACTGCCACCTGCTGCTGACTGACTGACCTTCTGTAACACTGCCACCTGCTGACTGACTGACCTTCTGTAACACTGCCACCTGCTGACTGACTTTCTGCTCTCACATCATCCCGACGTTTGGATCTGAAGGTAGGATCACTCGCTGCTCATTGATCCCTGATTGGCTTATTAAAGCAGGATGCACACTCGTACATATTATCGGCGCCAACCAGTCTGTAGTATTCTCCTCCATTGAACACATACACAAGCTGCCCATGAACAGTACTTTTGTGGAAATCATCGAAGGATTTGCACGGAGGCAGGACTTTATCACACTTGCAGCATCTCAGGCGGTCACCCATATTACATTCTGCTGGTAACCCGGTCTCCTCCTCTCTCTTCCTCTCTATTTCTCTCCTCCTCTCTTCTCCTCTCTCGGTCTCTCCTCCTCTTGATCCCTGATTGGCTTATTAAAGCAGGATGCACACTCGTACATATTATCAGCGCCAACCGGTCTGTAGTATTCTCCTCCATTGAACACATACACAAGCTGCCCATGAACAGTACTTTTGTGGAAATCATCGAAGGATTTGCACGGAGGCAGGACTATATCACACTTGCAGCATCTCAGGTTTTCGCCCATGTTACTTTCTGACGGTACGTTCCCCATTTTTAACGTGTTTTTCAGCACTTAAGTGGTGATTTTTGTGTCCAACCTGTGGTTTCCTGAAAGATAAAAAAGACAAATATCTGAATGACTTTATGATACAACAACTAACTCACTCATAACAGGAACTCCTGCTGCTTTGACTCTTGATGAAAAGGAAAAACAAGACGACATTTACTGTTTATGTATTAGAACAATGTCAGAAATCAACCAACGTCCTCGCCAACCCATTCATGGTCCAGACCCCTTGGAGTCAGTTTTTAATGCTTCAGAGAGAGAGTTCAGCGGACTGGGGGAAGCCCTGTAGCATCATAACCAAACTGCAAAGTTTCCCAACGTTAAGCACTAGTACTCTTTGAAAGTCTAACCGGGCGCCCTACACGTGCAAAAACAACTCTACACTTCAAACTAATCAATACATGGATCAATAGTGCTTTGTTGCTGGACAGAGAAGATGCTGCTTGTTCTCATTGGTCAGGTAGAATGAGAGCAGTAAGCTGCCATCAGCTGATCCACTTCTAGCATCAGTCCACTAGATGGCCTCATGGAGCAGGTGGAGGATGTTACTGCTCTGCTTCATGGAGATCTAAACTGAATGGCACTTTGTGAGGCAGCCATGTTTCATCTGGACATTTGGATGATTCAAGAAAACAGTTTGTGTGAAACCAGATGCAGATATCAGTGGGAGGTGTTATAGTTACTAACTGTGACCACAGTGAAGAGTCATCAGTTTAACTATATACCTCCTCTCTGCTCCTCTTTTCCTGCTTGATCAAAAGAAGCGATTTATCATGAGTGAACGACGGCTCGCCACGATATAACGTCTAAAGATATCAGGGCTCCTCTTACTTAGGGGCCCCGGAAAGTTAAACAACCTCACATTCCTGCGTCACTCTGTTGTTGTTGAACTCAAACCTTCATTTAATATGAAAAGTTTTCAAACGAGTAAAAAGTCAGACTCACCACCCTGTTCCTGTGAATGTTTCAGGTCAGCAGCTCGCTGGTGTCTCCTCCAAGTCTGTCAGTAAACACAGAGACCTGCTCCTTTATATTAAGGTGACTCCACCCATAGAGTCCGTGGGCCGGACCAGATATCAGTGAGCAAAACCTTCCTCGTGCTCTCTATCAGAGAAGGGGGTGGGGGGTTACAGTAAAGGCTGACTCAGAGCTGGGGGTGAAGGTTGTCTCCACTTACAAAGGGAATATTATGTCTATCGCTTGTAAATACATAAATAGCAGTACTGGAAATTGAAATGTAACCACACTTCCTGAACATACTATGGTTACACTGACATAACAGTAACAGAAATAGAATTTTAGTAAGTATATTTCAGGATCACAGACAAGACCAAACGGCAGAGACATTGAGGCCGTACTTAAACAGAGAAGAGCACATTGCTGTTTCATGGTTAGGAATAAATCATATTTTGGGGTTTAGTATGTTTCCCTAAGGACATTTCAACATGCAGACTGGAGAAGCCGGGGGATGGAACCGCAGATCTTCAGATTAGTGGGCGACTCACTCTCTGAGCCACAGCCGCCCAATGTACTGTGCTTCCTTTCTTATCTCCGTTAGGATAGTAAAAACTTGACAATCATTTACGAAAGGTAAGAAGATAATTCCGTTCCACAGTTCCTTGCAGTAGTGACACACCATTGTAATTCATTACAGAAGACTAACATACATGTAGAAACAACAGAGCACCTATTTTATTATTGTGACACGATCCAAAATTTATGAACATCTTTAAAGGACTGTCTGAGCTCCAAATCCATAAATCCATACTTACTATCTATACCTATTTATTTATCGATCCAGTTAAGTGTACTCTTGAGGAACAAGCATATTGGATATGTATTCATCATTATTACTAAGTATTATATAGCCTACTATGGTCTATGTTGTTTTGCTACCCTAGTTACCAATAGTATAGTTACCAATCCTGTGTTTTTTGTTTTAAACAATATTAATATTGTGGAAGATTTCTGTCCTGGTTGATTTGGCTAAACCTGTGTTTACTGGTAGTAGGCTGCCCTAATAGCAAATGCGGTTTAAAACCAGTGTTACAGATCACAGAATATTGAGCATAACAACACAAGCTATTGTCGTTTTAATAATAAAGTCAGGTAGGAATAGGCTTTTTGCCTTTTTTCATCATTCTGTGATCTGATTTCATGCTGCACACAGCACAAGTCTGAAAACAGCAGCGCACAGTGAAAAGAAGTCCCACCTTCCCCTGGGGCTATAAAACCCCCTGCACAGTCTCTTCTCCTCAATCTAAACTGCACTTCACTGAGCTAGCAGGTGGCGGATGCTGGTCCACCCCAAAGACCGCACACCCAAACACAAGAAAAGCAATCTAGTGTATGCGGTCCAATGCAGTGAGGAATGCACAGACCTGTATATTGGGGAGACTAAACAACCACTACACAAACGCATGGCTCAACACAGAAGGGCCAACTCCTCAGGTCAAGACTCTGCAGTCTACTTACATCTGAAGGACAGAGGACACTCGTTTGAGGACCACCAGGTGCACATTTTAGACAGAGAAGATGGATGGTTTGAAAGAGGTGTCAAGGAAGCCATCTACACCAGGGTGGAGAAGCCGTCATTGAACAGGGGAGGGGGTCTACGCCACCACTTATCCCCCACTTACAATGCTGTCCTTTCATCACTTCCCAGGAAACTCGACAAACGTAACCTATTGGCCTCAGGTGAAGATACCAACGATGGTCGTTCAGTCTTGGCCACAGGTAGTCTTAACGACTGTAACGACTGTCGTCACAGCAACAAGGAACACTAACGAACCAGCGGTATCGATGACCCGGGCCAACGACCCCACTGAGGTTAAATAGCTGAGTCAGTCAGAACTGACGAAGCCCTTTGGATGAGGGACGAAACGTCTTCCAGTATCTTCAACCAAGTCCAGTTGCCCTTGATTTTAACCTTCATTGGATAATGTTAAATGTGTTTCTAATAATTCAAGAAAGATTTTAGTTGGGTGCGGAACTAGCAATTGTGTTTATGTTTGTATGTGCATGTTTTGCATGCTCTGTGAATAGCTTTGTGGTATCTGTTGTATGGCGTGTTTCTTACTTTATCAATGTACTTCTTGAGAATTATTTCTCTTGTCCTCTTTCTTGTACCTTCAGTAGCGCCTTTTTAGTTTGAAGGCATCATACGTTCACACTGGTATTTAGTGTTGGTGGCATTTTCTGAGATACTTAGCAAATTCCACTTTGGGTTTTGTTTGTTTCTGCGCGTACACTAGCAGGGTCAGACTGACATAATAATTCAGGCAGGGAATTTGACTCCATAATAGGCCACCCTGTTCACGCAAACTACCAGACAGCTTGTTTTGTGGATTGACCAGGGGCAATTTTTTAGGGGTGCTGAAGCAAAATTTTATCTAAGCACCCCTAAAAAGTGTAACAATAATTTACTTAAAAACTAATATGAAAATAATTTTTTTGTCCTTTAACGTGTCAGTCTGGGCCAAAGTTATACTTTCAATATTGAGGGGGAATACAAGCGGCCCCTCCCAGCTTGGACTGATCCTCTTTTTTGCTGAATTCTGATTGGCTCAACGGCACAGATCGAAGGAGTTACTTTCCATCTGGGGCGAGTTCAATCCAAAACCTTTTGCATCAGTTTGCAACGTTTTGTCGGGGTTGAACTAAGCCAGGTTTGTGTGGCAAGCATAGGTGTCATTTACACTGGGGACGCTAGGGACACGTCCCCACCACTTTTTGAAATTGCTGATTTTGTTCCCATCACCTTTTGAAAATATTTGTTAAAACTGTTCTGAAAATACCTTGCACCAAAAAAGGTAACTAAAGCTGTATTCACACTGAAAGCGAAGTTAATATGCCCTTTGCTTTACTCGCCTGAGTTTGACTGCTGGACATTTTGAGCAATCACACATACAACGCCATAAGTGAATAAACACAACCCGCAAATACTACAGCTGTATGAACTCAAAATAAACATTTTGCTGTGATTTAATTGAAAAACACGGATCAAACAGGGCAATAACTACAATATGATGCTAATTTGTTAGACATATGAATTCACGCTTTGTCAGGTCTGTCAGGAGGACAGCAGGACAATAACCTTTTAAATGTTTGTTTTCTGAAAGGAATTCGGATCGATCGGGGCTATGCTATGCTAATTTGTTCACAGTAAAGTACAACAAAAGCTGGAATAAAGTTACATATTTTCTGAACTCACCAGGTAGCTAAACTTCCTCTCTTTTGTGGTGTCCAAACAATAATTCTGCGATGATGTGTTGAGAGGAAAGCCGCTTGACACTGTTCTTGATCATAAAAGTTTATTAAATCAAGGAGTTCAGCATCAATTACAAGCTCTGCAGCAGCTTGGAGAGTGACCCAGCCCGATGGCCACTCTGTCTCTCTATACATCAAACATAGCTTATATAGGATATGTTTAGGTATCTGTTAGGTACCATAGCAGGGTTTGAGTCTGCAAAATAAAAGGTCAAACCCATAGAAGGGTACAGTACTATTCTGAGGTAACAAAACAAGGGGTTAGAGGTCAAATTTTATAGAAGGGTTCAGTCCCTACATAACCACCAATCACTGCTCTCCCCGTAAAAGGTCACTGACCCTCTGACCTACAGTGCTAATTTGAATTGTTGTGAGTCAAATGCACAAATATTGGATACCACACTTTCTTTTCTCCCAGCAAACATGAATAGATGATGTTTGGACAATCTCACCGTTTCGCTTTCGCAACATCGTGTCAAGCGAATTTCTCGTTCAAATTTCTCATTGAAAAATTTGAAACTGCATGAACTGGCAAATGTCTTCACCCCCTAGAGCGAATTCGCAGGAATTCGCATCTTTGCAGTGACTTTGTATGTAGGCTAATCAAGCCGTCCAAAACACTGGATTCGCTTAAGAAATGAAACTGCTTTGAGAAAGGTTGATTTGCACAATGAGAAAACATGCAATGCAATATAGTTCTCCCTCATATAAAAAAAGACATTTCCACCATAAATTGGAACAGGAAATGTCTCCAGATTGCAGGAAACTACTAGTTAAATGCTCAAAATCTTCTGGGGGAGGACCCCCAGACCCTCATCACATATATTTCAGCATCAAATATTTTATCTAAATAGTGCTAAAAATCTTCTTGTCTTGTTCTCGTGCATCATCACGGTTCGTGACCCAAATGTATCATCACGCCTTTAATCTGAGCCCTTCTGTCCCCAACCACTTTTCAACACAAAGTGATGCCCTTGACTGATCTGCTCCGCTCTGCACCAGCTCTTCTCTAATAGGCCTACTTAATCTCTCCACCTATTAGTGAACAATTTTGCAAGGTATTGTATGCATGCTACATTCACATTAGGGGCTGAGCACCCCTAAAGGTCTGACCCTAGAATCGAACCTAGGACTAACCCAGGGGCGGTTATTTGTTGGAACAGGTACTGAACCAGGTATAGTCTTTGCCACTATGTTCATCTACAGTCATTTGGGACTGATTATTAAAGTAGCCTTTGTGAACACTGAGTTTTCAAGGTATGCTATGGCTATGGGTGTACGCCTAGGCTAGCTACACTAATCATAGCACATTCAAATGTACAATGCTAAAAAATAAGCTTAGGCTACACTTTTAAAGATTAAAATGAGAATATAGAGTTTGCTCAAATGTTGACATTTTATCTTTATGTACAAGCATCAATCATATCAGAAGTATCAAAAAATGTCACAGACCCACATGTTCACTGAACTTGAACATAACCTACAACAATGAAAGTAAGTAGCCTAGGCCTATAACGCAAAAGTCCCTGCAGACACTTTTGACACTGCAGGAGCTGGACTACCTTTTCGCTACACCTCACCATCCGCTTCCCCGACAATGCCCAGTGCTTCACACAGCACAGCACAGCACAGCACATGCGGCGACATAACGCCAACACACCTCCCAACCTCCTTTGCCAGCTCTCTCAACCTTAGCAAAGGGTGTCCAAGCAAAGAGGACCATTTAACTGGCCAGATGGTGTGGTTGGACATAGAGCAGCCATGGGGATTTTTCACTTTTGTACAGGTCCCCTAGCAGCACAACTGCTCTATGCAGAGGTGTCAGGGTGCCTGGCCACAAGCTTACATGACAAGTGCACAGACTCGGCATTCATATCGGTTGGGTCCACAAGATATGCGAGGTCCAGGTTGTCCCATCCTTCTGCCCTAAACTAATTCAGCAACTCCACTGCCACCTGGAAGTGGCAGGCATTGACCTTCTTGACTGCCCTGTCCCAAGAACAGGATGATGTGGCTGTTCCACCCTCTCAGTCCCTATATCTTTCTCTTGTTTTCCCCTCTCTTGTGTTTTTTGTCTGCCACCACTTTTTCAGTTCTTGTCAAGTGGTACCTGGCGGTGTCACCACAACCTGCACTTTTCTTTCTTGGACACTTTACATTTGTTTTTCACTGCTGGAGAAAAATTCATGTGTGAGTCCCATGCTTAACGCCTGAGAGTTGGCAGCTCTGGTGTTACATTACTTAAAGGTTAACGTTAAGCTAGCTAAAGCTTTATTTGCTAGTCTGCCTTACTGTTAGCTCCTTACCTTCACCTGTCATATATACATGGTGCTTCTTAACACTTTTTTGGCCAGAAACTTGGCCATTGCCTCCCTATGATTGTATTTTTCTCTCTGTGCTTTGGCTTTTCTGGTCCTGACAGGCTGCTGTGTTCACTTAAAGCGAGTGGAGACAGGGCCAGATTTAAGGAGTCAAAGTACAGGTTTAGCAAGGTGGTGCAAGATGTTAAACAGCTGTAATCAGAGAGACTACAACACCAGTTCTCAAGAAATGACTCTGCTGAGGGGTAATGATGGCGCAATGGATAAGACACATGCCTTTGGTGTAAAAGACCCGGGTTCAATCCCCCACTGTGTCCCATCCACCATTGTGTCTCTGAGCAAGATACTTAACCCCTCGTTGCTCCAGAGGCGTGTGGTATAGCAATTGTAAGTCGCTTTGGATAAAAGCGTCAGCTAAATGAATGTAAATGTAAAAAAAATGCTTCTGTCTGGAGAGGCTTCCGACAGATCACCAGCTAAAAACCTAAATCCCCACACTCCAGCGATTCATGCCTTGCTAACGAGTTGAACCAGTTTTACTGTCGCTTTGAAATACAATAGGAAAGACCAGACACCATCCTCTGTCTCACCATTGATCCACCATCTCATCCTCCACCTCCTCCACCTTTCTTACCATCCTGGAGAGGGATGAAAACAGACTGTTGCACCCTGAAGCACTGTGCTGATCAGCTTTCTCCGGTGTTCAGACATTTTTTACACCTCACTGGAGACATGCCATGTGCCAGCCTGCTTCAAAGCCTCCACCATCATCCCTGTCCCCCAAAAAACAAGGACCACAGGACTAAACGACTACAGACCCGTCGCCCCTCTTTGGTAATGAAGTCCTTTGAGCGCCTTGTGTTGTCCTACCTAAAATCCATCACAGATCCACTCCTGGATCCCCTGCAATTTTCCTACAGAGCCAATAGGTCTGTAGATGATGCAGTAAACATGGCCCTTCACTACATCCTCCAGCACCTGGACTCCCCAGAAACCTACACCAAGATCCTATTTGTGGATTTCAGCTCTGCTTTCAACACCATCATCCCTGCCCTGCTGCAGGACAAGCTCTCCCAGCTGAACGTGTCTGACTCCAGCTGCAGGTGGATCAGAGAATTCCTGACGGACAGGAAGCAGCATGTTAAGATGGGAAAACAAGTTTCTGACTCCAGGAACCTCAGCACCAGATCCCCTTAGGGCTGCGTTCTTTGCCCTCCGCTCTTCTCCCTTTATACCAACAGCTGCACCTCGCCAGGGGTGCTGTATAGGGGGGAAAAGTTAGGACAATTCCAAGGGGCCCTTACTGACAGGTGCCCCAAAAATAGGTCAAAACTAATATCAAATTATATTTATATAAACTATCATCATTGAGTATTTTCAATATAATAATAAAATTAATGATCTCTTTGTTTTTGGCAATAGAAGTTAAATATCCCCATTGACCAAAAAGTAAACATCCATATTGACCGACCACCCCCCTGTATCTGCATGAAATGGTTTGGTCCTGCTTTAGCGCACTTATCAGTGACGGTGTTTAGTTGCAGTCAGTAAATGCGCCAGAAATACAGTGATCACAATGTTGCCTAGTAAACCAAAATCTGGTTTTCAAAAAAGGAAAGACAAAGGATGTCAATCTGTAACCCAGTTTTTCACCAAGAAAGGTGGGCAGCCTTTAGTCTGTGAGTGGTGTTAACCTGTTGGCTTAATGTCCATAGTGAAATAAACTAGCTAGCTACAGACTAGTGTTAGCCTACATTTCATCAACATTTAATCAGTACAGGGATTCATATTAAATCACTGCCCCTTTTAGCAGACTAACAACAGATGAGTCAGCAGCAGCCCAGTCTACCCATAACTGTAGCCTCCCTGTCCCAGTGAAGAAGATGAGCAACACTGTGAATGACATGCCAGTTAGCATCATGCCAGGCAGTCTGTGAGGATTTCTCTGTCTCTCTTGCTCTTTTTACCGTAACAAAAAAGAAAATGAAATGTTTATTAATGACAGAATTTTTAAATTACTTTCTCACAAAATGATCACTATGAAATAAAATAAAAACAACCTCCTGTCTGTACTGGATGCTGGACAGTTGGAAAGAGTGAGTAGCTTACCTCAGCCTGCATGGAAGTTACAGACAATATTAAAATAATCCAGTAGACAAGTTCATTTAGATTTAATTGTGGCTGTTAAATGACATCTATAGATAATATTATTTTTACTATAATATACACTG
>NW_024041039.1:2146337-2179172 GCF_014851395.1 Micropterus salmoides
TTTAGTGTTGTTGGCCCTGCAGAACTGAGGAGCATGTAGAGGTGTGGCCAGCGGCACCGAAAGAAACTTTGGGCCCCATGACAAAAAATCTAATTGGGCCCCCTTTGCGCAGCTGTTGTCACCACATCTCTAGGACCTAACGGTCCCATCAAAGCTTTACATAACTCTAATTAAAAGCTGCATCTAGCTTGCTTCTTGTAGCTCAATACGGTACTAGCACAATATTTACTGCTGGTGATTTGTACATGCAAGTCTACACAAAGAAGGGGAGACGATTGAAACACTTTTCAGAGATGTCATTTTAAAACAAAACATTACAAACAGAAATCATTTGTTGTTGTCATCAACAACTCATGTGTGGGCTCTATCAATATCAGGTGTATCTTGTTAACATGCGGAACGACTTCAGTATTATTTCACTATGAACGAAAGGTGCACATTGTTTCATTCGTCCCTACTGTGCGGGACGGTTGAAACACAATGATATAAATTTAAATAGTTTAAGCATTTTTATTTTAGAAAGCTTGACACTGACCTTCTTAAAACGTAATTGCAAACTCATTATCACAATCAAAAATTCAGAATCAGAAGGAGCTTTATTGCCAAGTAGTGTTTTACACATACGAGGAATTTGCTGTGGTGATGAGGTGCTACACGCAGACAAACATACAGTCCTTAATTCCTTGTTCTTAAAAAAAAAAAAGTATAAATATAACTTAGCTAGCTAACTAGAATATTCAACAGCTAATGCACATTTGGATTAGATATCGGCTGCCCTTTTTATGTACATCTGCAGCCTGTTTTCCTGGTCTACTGTGAAGACCCTGTTATTTGGCTGTGAGTATCTTGGTGGTCCAGCCTGCAGCCTAGTGGACTCTGCGCCCCTAACGCAGTATCTAAATAAGATAGCATGGCTACAGTGACAGAGTAGCTTCTAAACTGTAAAACTTTGACATGTGATCATGACCACGGTACATGGAACAATAAACACAACTCGTTATTCAAAAAAAATGTTCGCTTGAGTGAATTTACTTTTCGTGATCAAAAACGGCTTCTTTCGTATAACTTCGGGAAAGTATGACGTATCCACCTGATTTTTCCAAGTTCTGCAAATCGCTGTGTTTCATTCGTCCCGCGTTTCAATTGTCCCGGCTCTCTCCTATGCAGTTCCCTATTTGATGCAAGATTAAAATCCACCATAAGAATGTCCTTAAGGTAATCTTTTACAGTCTCAATGTATAATAGTAAAATTAACTATCTATAGATGTCATTTAACAGCCATAATTAAATCTAAATGAACGTATCAAACTGGATTATTTTAATATTGTCTGTAACTTCCATGCAGGCTGAGGTAAGCTACTCACTCTTTCCAACTGTCCAGCATCCAGTACAGACAGGAGGTTGTTTCATAGTGATCATTTTGTGAGAAAGTAATTTAAAAATTCTGTCATTAATAAACATTTTATTTTATTTTTTGTTACGGTAAAAATAACAAGAGAGACAGAAATCCCCACAGACTGCCTGGCATGATGCTAACTGACATGTCATTCACACAGTGTTGCTCATCTTCTTCACTGGGACAGGGAAGCTACAGTTATGGGTAGACTGGACTGCTGCTGACTCATCTGTTGTTAGTCTGCTAATCCCTGTACTGATTAAATGTTGATGAAATGTAGGCTAACACTAGTATGTAGCTAGCTAGTTTATTTCACTATGGACATTAAGCCAACAGGTTAACACCACTCACAGACTAAAGGCTGCCCACCTTTCTTGGTGAAAAACTGGGTTACAGATGACATCCTTTCCTTTGTCTTTCCTCTCTCTCTTTTCTCTCTTTCCTTTTTTGAAAACCTGATTTTGGTTTACTAGGCAACATTGTGATCACTGTATTTCTGGCGCATCTACTGACTGCAACTAAATATCATCACTGATAAGTGCACGAAGGCAGGAAAACCATTTCATGCAGATACAGGGGGGTGGTCGGTCAATACGGATGTGTACTTTTTGGTCAATGGGGATATTTAACTTCTATTGTCAAAAACAAAGAGATCATTAATTGTATTATTGTATTTAAAATATTCAATGATGATGGTTTAGCCTATATAAATATAATTTGATGTTAGTTTTCACCTATTTTTTGGGGCCCCTGTCAGTTGTCAGCCCCTGGAATTGTCCTAACTTTTCTCCCCTATACAGCACCCCTGGGTGTGGCGGGGGAGGAGGTTAAAAAGGTAGGGAGGGCAGCCAGGTGTTCCAAGATACCTGTACTGTCTTGTTCTTGTGCAAAAGCTAGAATTACAACGTGACTGTACTGTCTTGTTCTTGTGATGATCAGCAAGGATCAACAATAAACCTGTAACCTGTTTGCAGCCAGTGTTAATCGACTACCAAAAGTTTGGCAAGCAAGCATCTTTTCATAACAAACGACAGTCAGAGTTAACCTCTTGTAGGTCGTAGCTAAAGCAACAAGCAAGCTAATGTTAGCTGGCCAATGCTGAGCAAAACATGTTCACTAAACTCAGGTTTTGCATTTAGCGCTTAATTTTGTTTGGGCCTTGTTGTATGAAGTTTTAAAGCCAAAGTTTATGATGAATGGAAAAGCAGCGTGTTGTCCTTTCTCACGTCTAACCGCGCGCAGCAGTACGTAGCATATGTTACGTAGGCAGGTTATAGGTAACGCAGGGAGGGGAATAATAGCAAGCTAATCAGACGTTTCCTAAAAAGAAACATTGTTCACGAGTCCCGCACCTCAAGTCCGAGTCAAGTCTGAAGTCTTTTGAGGACGAGTCTCAAGTCAAGTCAAGTCTGAAGGCACTGTGTTTGCGACTTAAGTGTCTCACACTTGAGTGCCCATCTCTGCTCTTCTCTGCCCTCTCCATATCAGGTTCTCCTGGCACTACGCAATGCTCACCTGTTCCTTCTCTCGCCTGCCTGCTAATCTCTGTCGGCGGAGACAGAGGGAGAAGCTCAGGTGCCTTTCGTGCAGCCGTATGCAAAAGTAGCTTGTCAATCTCACTTTTCCTGAAGCGGGCAGGTCTTTCAAACAAGGTTAACAGTCATAGGTGTCATTTACAGTGGGAACGCTGGGGACATATCAGGATCAGAATGTCTCCATCACTTTTTGAAAGCATTTATTAAACTTGCTCTAAAAACAGCTTGCAACGTCAAATGCTGAATAACAAATTAAACTTCTTTGAGAAGGGTTTATTTGCACAATAAGAAAACACGCAATGCAATTTAAAAATAGAAGAAACAAATGTGCATTGTCCAAAAAAGTTACTTATTTATTTTATATTTTGAATTTTCACCTGCCACCTGAATTTGGTTTCTTTTCATATAAATAAAGACATTTCCACCATAAATTGATGCAGAAAATGTCTCCAGAATGTACCAATGTTTGTGATAACGGTGGTTGGAGGCCAATCCTGACTGACTGGGGCCCGCCAGTCAGAAAAGTCCAGAATGTGGGGAGCAGTCCAAGTGCAGAGAGTTTGTGGGTGAGTTTGTGGGGGATGACTGTATTAAATGCAGAGATGTAGTCAACAAAGAGCATCCTGATGTAGGAGTCTTTGTTTTCCAGGTGGGGGAGGGATTAAGGGAGGGTAGCAGCGATGGCGTCTGAGGTTGACCTGTTGGGCTGGTAGGCGTACTGCATGGGGTCCAGGGTGTCCGATATTGTGCTCTGAATGTGGGCCAGCACCACTCTCTCAAAGCACTTCATTAGGATTGGAGTGAGAGCTACTGGCCTGTAGTCATTCAGGCAGGTGGGTGGGTTCTCTTTGGGTAGGAGGATGATAGTTGTTTTTTTGAAGCAGGAAGGTACGGTCTTCTGGCTGAGGGAGAGGTTGAAGATGGAGGAGAGAACATCAACTAGCTCGTTAGCACATGCTCTGAGTGCCCGCCCAGGAATATTATCAGGTCCTGCTGCCTTGCGGGAAAAGGACCTTAAGAGGTAGAAGCATAATTCGGCAGAACAGATGATGTAGGCTACCTGCCGAGATTTGAGTGTTACCTCCAGCGAGGTGCATGCAATTCTCGGCAGGCAGGACTTCTGGTGGTGGAGTTGGCTTAGCAACTTTTTTTTTTAAAACTGCTTTAAATGCAGATGTATACCTGTCTTCGATGTAAACTCCACTTTTGAGGTCACTACCCCTGTCCTATGTGCACTAGTGTAGAGACCACCTAAAACCATGCCCCCCTGTCATTTATGTCTCCCGCTCTGACAAACTGTTGATTGTAGGCGATTTAAATGTTCATATTTGTTGTCCATCCAAATCTATGGTCGAGGAGATCTTATGCCTTGTTGATTCTTTTAACACGACTCAATCAGTGTTTTGTCCAACAAATCATAAGGATCACACACTAGATCTTGTGCTCTCATCTGTTTTTTCTGTTTCCAATCTGGTAATTATCAGACTCTGATCCTTTAGAGACAAATCACACAGTCAGCT
Source organism: Micropterus salmoides (assembly GCF_014851395.1). Taxonomy (NCBI): domain Eukaryota; kingdom Metazoa; phylum Chordata; class Actinopteri; order Centrarchiformes; family Centrarchidae; genus Micropterus; species Micropterus salmoides. The sequence goes on from NW_024041039.1 coordinate 2,150,789, forward strand.
GCCTCTAGCAGTTTCAACCTGTGCCTTCTTTCCAGCAAGAGGTGGTCTTGAACCCAACCTACTGTTCCCTAGACATTATACTGTCATGCCCATTCAAGGAAGTTTTTGGCTATAATTAATAGCTGTTTAACAAATGGTGTTGTCCTTTCCAGTTTTAAACACAGAATTGTGCAAACTCTATTTAAGGAACCCAGCCTAGACCTCATTGGCCATAAAAACTACAGGCCCATCTCCAAGTTACAATTTATTCCTATGATCTCCAGATCTCCTCTTATTTAAACACATTTACAACAAAGTCGTAAGTCTAGTCTGGTTTTAGAACTCCGCATAGCACTGAATCTGCCCTGTTAAAGGTCTTCTCTCTGTCGACTCTGGTTCCCTTGGCCATTTTAGTCCTGCTTGATCTCAGCACAGCATTTGACACAATCGACCATGCAATTCTTTTAAAATGCCTGGAGGACAAAGTTGGTCTGCAGGGCACAGTATTACAATAGCCTATGTCCTACCTGAGAGAAATAACCTTTACAGTTCTTCATTCTTGCTTCCACTAAATGTGGCATCCTCCTCAAGGTTCAATTTTAGGCCCTGTTTTATTCTCATAATACATCCTTCCGCTTGGTATTATCTTTGAAAAGTACAATATTTTGTATCACCATTTTGCAGATGACACACAGTTTTATTTACCGGTTATACCTGACAGCACCCACTTTACATGGGGCTGACCCATTCCACACTTCAAATGGTTCAAAATGCAGCTGCTAGACTCCTAACTGGGACAAAGAATAGAGAACACATTCTCCCGGTGTGGCTCACTTGCACTGGTTTCCAGTGAAGTTTTACATTTTTTTAAAATGTTACTGTTCATTTTTAAAGCCCTCAGTTAGCTCCACAATACATTAATGAAATGCATATTCTACTCCTAGGTTGCTTAGATCCTCCTCACAACAACTCATCTCAGTACCCCACTCACGCTTCACAACCAAAGGTGGCTGGGCCTTTCTGTTGCTGCCCCTAGGCTCTGGAATAGTCTCCCGTCTAACATTAACTCCCACCATTTAGAAATGTAAATCTAATTTAATGACCTACTTTATTTCTCTGACTTTTAGTTCATTTGGCTGATTTGACTCAATGTTTTTTGTTGAGGCCCGCTTTTAATTATTTTCTCACAGTGTTTTAATCTGTTGTTTGTCTTTTTATATTTTTTATTGTACTACTTCTGATTTTGAGCCTTGTTATTCTTTTAATTAACGTGTACTATGTGTATCTATATATTGATCTATCATGTATTGCAAATGGCAAATCTAATATCTTCTCCCTTTCTCCAGCTGTTCCTCCTTCTCTCCCCTTACCTTATGTTATTTATTAGAACCTTTTTTTGTGGGAACTCACAAAGTGGTTCATAGAAAATAAAACAACCAATCACAAAATAGAGTTTATAAGCCAGGGAAACTCAATAGAGCAAGTGCTGCAGTCTTTGTTAGCAAAGTATCTGTGAAACTCTGTGACCCCATGGTCCTGTCCATTTCTGCCCGCCCCTTCCTCCTCCCCTTCTCCCGTGGCTCCTACTTCTCTCCCCTTACCTTCTGAATAATCAATGTCTCTTTATAACTTTACAAAGTATGTCTGGTTTGATGGCACAGTAAATGACGGTGTCATGTCACTGTGCGCAGTGGAGGAAATACATGTATATACAGGCTGCTGCAGGGCCTGTGGCCTGTTCAGACTGATCTCTGTCATTAGCTGATGGTGGTGCCTCCCCCAGCTGTCAACCTGTCGGGGTCAGGATGTAAAAACAAACACTGTGCAGCACTGACCTAAAATTCTTATAACTTTAGAAACGTAAGTGGTACAACCACCAAATTTTGTGTGTGTGATTAGGTCATCCCACTGCCTACTTGTGTGAACTTTCGTGCCCCTAGCGGCTCACTTTCATATAGCTGCAACAGACATGTTAAGTACGATTGGGCATCTTTAAAACATGTAGTCGAACTGGGTCACAGAGGAAATTTTAACCTTAGTGTGCTCGACTTCTTCCCGGAACCACACCATCATGCCGGAGCGATGGAGCAGTTAACTGTAGGGCGCTTTCTCGGCAACCTGGGGCTGTCACAGAAACATGGCAACTGGGGATAGAACAGACCCCACACGAATACACAGCCTATCATCATCACAGGGACTGAGATGGAGTTTTTTGTCCTTCACATGTCAAAAAACATAACTTTACACAGTTTGACGTAAGAGTTCCAATAGAGTCATGTCACTGTGAGCAGTGGAGGAAATACCAACACAGGTATTGTGGTGCTGCAGGGCCTGTGTCCTGTTCAGACTGGCCTCTGTCATTAGCTGATCTTGGTGCCTCCCCCAGCTGTCAACCTGTTGTTGTCAGTGTTAACGTTGGAGTGGAAATTTTCAAATCGAGAGTCAAGAATCAAGTTTGTTTTTAAACCATTTCTGTCCATTAACTCTGTTTTCAAGTTTTTAGGGAGAGCTCTACGTCTCACCTGTTAATATTTGGTCAACATTTGGTGCTACAGCTGAATGTTACCAGACACGTCATAAACTGATTTGTATGTTGATAGCAGAATTTGGTGGGAACAGAACCCAACCGTCCTGTTATTCCTGTATATATTTTTTTCTATTTCCCTTAGTTGCTTTTATGTTTGATGTAAAGCACTCTAAATTGCCTTGTTGTTGAAATGTGCTCTACAAATCAACTTGCCCTGCCTTGCCTTGCATGTATTATACAAGGTATAAGTGCATCACAGTGCAAAATGTGTTTTAGTGTGTTTAATGTGTTTAGAGTTTTGCAAAAAGAGCGGATGAGATTTGCAAACAGTGACTTAAGTACCAGAATTTTTTAAGCTTTTACCTAAAGAATGACTGATTTGACAAATGGGTTTAGGCCTTTGAGCATTGGGTTCAAAGAATGTGGTTTAGTGTTGTAGCAATTGTGAAAAACTGTAATTCCTCTCCTTTCCTCTGGAGAGTTTCGTCTGTCTATCCTGTCAAATTTTTTGTTTTGTCCCACGATATTCGCTGCGTCATTGCTAGTGTCCAATAAACGCGGTTGTCATTTTCACGCCCAGCGCCCACATCGTTTACTTTTTACCTGACACAAACACCTTTAATATTGGTGCAAGCAGCAAAAATCCTACGGAAATGAAATATTGCAGGAGACAACATAAGATGTGCCTCAGACATGGATGATTAGTTGTCTGAGCGGCAAAAGTTAAACACAACTACAACACAACAACTCATAATTCTACACACTTGTTTCTAATGATGTGATCAAACCAAAATGTGGTCAAGTCCCTCTCCAGTATAGTGGCAATGTCAAGCTATAAGTAAGGCCAAGCTGAAAGCATTGTTTGATTTTAAGCACAGATCAAATGGTTTTGAGGCAAGTGCTTGATTTTGCCAGAAGACTCAGGGGTTTTGTCAATGTAGTTTTGAGACTGGATTTTGTGAAGGTTTCAAGAAATGTGTCTTAGCAATTGTGAAAAACTGTAAGAGGAATTAAACTCTCAGCTTCTATAATCCTTGTTAGATGCTCTGATGGCGCTCAGGACTGACCAGGAGAACGGCTGCTTTTACTCCGAACAGTTTCACTGTATGAACCTGGACTGTGTGTGAGACCTTTCGGCCCTTTGCTTCATTTTGCCACAGGTGCAAGAAGGGCCCACAGTCTTGTTTTGGTTCCCTCATAGCAACGGTGTGTTTCTCAGGAATAACAGGGATCTGCAGTTAAGAGAGTTTTGGCTGAGGTTTAGTGTCAACTGCAGGATGCTGAACTTGTCAACAATGTGTGATCCTTTATGTGAAAGTCCACCTGTCACATTTTGGCTGTGCTGGAAACGGGCTAAACTGCTGTCTCAGAAGGTGTCTAACAGGACAGCGAAGCATAGAGTAGCTGTTCCAAACGGTCCGAACGATATCTTCCTATCTCCTAAGATGTCTTCAAACTTCCCCGTAATGGCCAGTTTTGAAGGCAGCTTCGATGCTGACTTGATGCTGCCTTTTACAAACCAGCTGCAACAAAAAAATCTATGTAAATATAGATTTTTAAACGTTTCTAGTAGTTTTCTTGCTTTGATTATTGAAAAGTTAGCAAGAACTAAACACTGAACTATCATATTAGCCCGATACTGTAACCAAGTATGATTTCTGAGGCGTCTGTTAGTCATTTGTCTTTTCAATAGCTAGTTAGCTGACAGAGGTGCCTTCACTTGAAAGTGGTGCCTTCGGAAGCAGTTGACTATTACGGTAGTGAGGCAGTGAGGCAACTGCCTTCCGAGCAGACACAGCTTTTGATATTAGTAATAATTAAACAAAAGATGAACAGGTCGATGAAGGAATTAGGCAGAAAGAGTCAAAATACCTGAGGAAAGTCTAAACCGAAGGCAAACACATCCAACAGATAAAGAAAAAATCCAAATCCAAGAAGTCCAGAAAATCAGGCAAAAGATAATCCAAAAAGTTTCAGTCACAAGTGATGAAGACATCGGAGATGAAGAGGAGGATGAATGAAGTATGTATCAAGTATTTAGGAAATGTATATCTACTTTGTATTTACAGTATTTTACTATTTGTTTAGCAGCGTCTCCTGAACAGGAAACTGAAATCATTAACATGGTCCTAGAAAACAACGCCATAACATTACAGCAAATACAAAGAAAAATAGAAAACAATGACATATTTCAAAATATTGATAGGGTAAGCTTTTCAACACTGGACCGTGTCTTGCGCAGAAATCACCTCAGGATGAAGCAGGTCTACAGGGTGCCATTTGAACGCTTTTTAGTTGTTTATCTCCCTCCATATTCTCCATTCCCCAATCCTATTGAGGAATTTTTCTGCCTGGAGATGGAAAGTGTATGACCGAAACCCACAAACGTGTATACCTCTTCTCCAAGCTATGGAGGATGCATGTGGAGATATAGCAGCTGATGCTTTTCATGGCTGGAATCGCCATGCTAGGCCATATTTCCCCCGCTGCTTGGCCAGGGAAAACATTGCCTGTGATGTGGATGAGGTGCTGTGGCCAGACCGCAACAGAAGAGGATGCAGCATAGTTTGGTTTTAGGTTGGTTTTTTTGTTTTTTTTTACAGTAAATTCTTCTGTTTTGTATATGCAACTTTGTGTTGGTTGGGAATGGGATGTAAACTGTGTACATTGTTTTTGTGGGATAAATAAAATATATTTGTTACCGTGTATTTGTGTGTTCTGAGTATAAAAACAATATTGTAACACTGAACAAAAAAAAGGCCTAAGTCATTATGATGAATGGAGAAGAAGTGTTTTCCATTCATCATAGTGTTTTACATTGAGCACATCAGTGTTCAACTGGTTCTTATGAATGTCTATTCATATGATGGTTTGTGAGTCACTTGAAAACAAAATACCATTTTGAGAAGAAATAACGTTGTTTTGAATGTAAAGTTTCATTTTTTGATTTGTGTGTAGAGTTCTGAGAATATGAGGCATTCTTACAGAAAATGTGTGTAAACAATCGAAACTGTAACACACCAAACAACAAATTATTCTGTAGTGTACTTCACAGTTTGTCCTGCAGAGGGCAGAAGGGCAGAGGGCAGAACGACTATTTCCTCACTGCTAAATCCGAATATAACTTTCCACTGCATGCATAACACACAGCAGAGGTGTGTGTGATGTTGCAGCCTTGCAAAAGTAAGTTTCCAAACGAAGTTATAAATGTATGACTATAGCCTACTGTCAGAGAATATTGAAGTTTTTTACTTTTAGATTAATCTTGGAAATGCAGTTTTTCCTCGGATTATTAGGCTACCCTTTTTATTACCACTAGTCGTCACATTTATGATATTAATGTAATTATTAAGTGTATGTTTTTGGGGCATCAGAAAATAGTTTGAGTTCCGGAGCTGAGAAAGAATATAATACGCTTTGCTGTATTACAGAGAAATCCAAAACCATACTAATTAGCCTTTGAAATATACATTTATAAGAAGCTCTCAGTGAGCTGCCTGTTAAAGAAAAATCTTGTTGTAACTGACCTAACTAGCTGATGGCAGAGCCTACAGTTAGTGCCGTGGACATATAATAACAAGTCCTAATTCTTAATACATCTTCATACATCTATGAATGCATCCATGAGCACTGCACACAGGTAAGTCACATCTGTGTTACAAGAGAAAGGGTCCATGTTGCAACAATTTCCAGATGGACTTTAAGGTTGATATTTTTTTCACTGAAATTAATTTACCAATGAAAAAGTGGTTTAGTCGACGGGCAGCCCTAGATATAACACACACCTAAATTTTGTGTTAGCGTTCCACCGTTGCTTGTAGAAAACCTATTAGAATAAAATTCCCTCACATGGTACCGATGTGAATTACGGATCTTTAAAGGGGGCCCAATCTTTTGACTCCTAATAATGTGAAAGATTATTCATCTGCAATACATTGAAATATTTTGTCATATTGATTGTTAAAAAGTGGGATATGTCAACACTAACAATCCTATTTGTATAAAAAATGTAACACCCTACATTGTATCTCAACTAAATGGTACGATATCATATGAAACAAAAAGTTTTCTGCTTTGTTCAAAAGTGTCATCTGTTCATTGTCACTAAACCCACTGAGCCACAGCCTGCTGACCACACTGCCATCTGGCAGGAGATACCAGCACTGTCGTACCAGCAGACTTGAGAGCAGCTTCTTCCCTCAGGCTGTGAGGATCCTCAATTCATCCTCAGCACTGCACCATGCAAAATGTTTTAAAAGTTTATCTCTATGACTTATTATTTATCCAGCCATCGATTGTGTATAATTTTTAATTTTAAAAGTGATTAATAATGTGATATGGTTCATTATACAATCCCGTGTTAGCTTATCTTGGTCTGTAGTTAATGATATACTTACCTGTAACAACCTGTAGAGTTAATGATATACGCTTACCAGGAGGAAATGATGGCATTTTCTCCACTGCTCATGAAACTTTGATTTCTGTGAAACTGGCTGGGTACAAGGTCGATTTATTGATTGTGGTGTATAACATATGTGCATTTGACTCAGAACAGTTAGCTGGATAGAGGATTCGTGACCTTTAAGGGGAGAGCAGAGGTCAGTGGTTATGTGGAGACTCAGATCCTTATCTGGTGTCCAACAAGATGTTACACTTATTCTATAGAACTTTGCTCTTATATGGATTGGAGCCTTAGTTTGCAGACTCAGACCCTTATATGGTATTTAGCAGATACCTAAACATGTCCTATATAAGCTGTGTTTGATGTACAGAGAGACAGAGTGGCCATCGGGCTGGGTCACTCTCCAAGCTGCTGCAGAGCTTGTAATTGATGCTGAACTCCTTGATGTAATAAACTTTTATGATCAAGAACAGTGTCAAGCGGATTTCTTCTCAACACATCATCTCAGCATTATTGTTCGGACACCACATGATCTTGTACAGGGTGGTGTAACAATGTGGAAGTTGTAGTTCCCTTTATGCTACTCACAAAAACAAATGTTATATACATAAATGATATCGCGCCAATTCACAACAAACGTTATCTCGTTGTACTTTTCATATAGAGCAGGTCTAGAGAGTTCTCTTTGTAATCTTATTTATCGTGACATGTGGCGACTCTAGGATCACATTTAGGGGGGCTCAGCCCATAATGAGAATGTCAGACCCTCTTGGAGGTCCATAGGCAAGCACCAGAAGATTTTGTACATTTTAAAGTTAAGTCATTAATCTGGTGCACTTTGAAAGCAGAATTAAGAAACTATATTGGTGAACAACTTTGCCCTCTTGTAAACCATCATGTGTTCTAGTAAAAAATTGATCATAAACACAGTGTAAATATATAAAAGGTGATGACACAGCAAAAAGTCCAGCAACCCAAAATCATAGAATAAAGTCATTTCCCTAACATTTTAGTGTTTTTTTTACTTTTAATGGACACATGTAATATGTTTTATACTTCCTGTGAATATCATCAAATTTATCTTATTACGTTGTGTTGACACCTTATTTTGAAATCCTCACGTTATTAAATGTGTACCATGGCGCTAAGTTCACCAAGTCTGGCGCAATTTGATAAATGATATTGTGTGTGGTGTTTGTATGGTGTACAATTAAAAAAGAGCTCAGACTGTAACACTTGTCTTTGTAAAGTGAGACAGAATAAACATAATAACATAAATAACCCTGACTGTCAGCTTAGCGTTTCAGTGCATTTACCATAAAGGCTCAAATACGTGTGCACTCTAACTTGAGAATGTTCTAACACAAAAAAAGTGACAGTGGAAACAATCAAAGCTGTTCAAACCTTTCGTTAAGGTTACCGTATGGACCTCAAATTATGTTGTGTCCTCAAAATGTCTGGGATGCTATCTGGTCTTGTGTAAGCTGTCCTCCTGATGTGTACATTGTTTGTTCTGATGGGCTTGTTTGTTCTGTCTTTTACATTCCAACTGGTCTGTAGACACTTGTTGGTTTTAAATAAAAGTTGGATCACAACAGGGGCTGAGTTGGTGATCAAGAGCAGCTCGGACGGCTCGGACTTTCTCCAACCGCTGTGCTGGAAAGGCTCATACATTAATTTACTTATATTGACATTATAAACAGGTTATTATAGATAAGGTTTTGGCCACTCACATGGCATCAATATCTGATCTGGCCCATGGACTCTATGAGTCACCATAATATAAAGGAGCAGGTCTCTGTTTTTACAGACAGACACCAGCGAGCTGCTGACCTGAAGGCATTCAGATTACCATGGTGAGTGAGTCTGATGTGTTTCTTACACGTTTGAAAAACTTTCATATCAGATGAACATTTGATTTTAACTGAACAGAGTGACGAAGGAAATGGTTTTAAATGAATGTGAGGTTGTTGAACTGTCTGGGGCCTCCTAATAAAGAGGATCTTAATTTGGTGGTGAGCTGTGGTTCAGTCATGATGAATCTTTTGAATAAGCTCTTTATCAACAGCAACAAGCAGAAGGCCTCACACTCAGAAGAGAAATCTCAACAAAATAACAAAACGAAAAAACAAAAGTTGACTGTAGCATTTTTGATCTTGGAGTTTTCCCATCAGACTTTTCTATGTAAAAGGGGAGCTGGAGAGAAGCCAGTTTGAATGCATGATTCCTTGTGTGCTTTGAGTCGCCTTCACTGTAAAAACAAACTAACAACAAAACTAAAGTTGTGGCAACAAACCAAGCCGTTCTCTTTACTTCAGGAAAAGGTTTGTTAACTTGTTGTCAGCTGACAAACCGTCAGTTGTGGAACTCAGGAAAGTTTCAGGTCTGTTTTCTGTCAGCTGGTGAAAGAGGAGCAGAGAGGAGGTGTATAGTTAAACTGATGACCCTTCACTGCCCTCTTCACAGTGTAACTACAACCACACCTCCCACTGATGTCTGAAGCTTATCTGGTTTCTTATCTTGAATCATCCAAACGTCCAGATGAAACATGGCTGCCTCACAAAGTGCCATTCAGTTTAGATCTCCATGAAGCAGAGCTCCATGAGGCCATCTAGTGGACTGATGCTAGAAGACTGTTCTCCCTCACACAGTCAATAACTACCTGTTTTTCTTCTTCTTCAGTGTTTCTGCAGTTTGGACTCTGTGGAGCTCTGTCACGTCTCCGGCCGCTGTGAAAACTCTCCCATCAGAGCGCTGACTGACTGACTGACCTTCTGTAACACTGCCACCTGCTGCTGACTGACTGACCTTCTGTAACACTGCCACCTGCTGCTGACTGACTGACTGACCTTCTGTAACACTGCCACCTGCTGCTGACTGACTGACTGACCTTCTGTAACACTGCCACCTGCTGCTGACTGACTGACTGACCTTCTGTAACACTGCCACCTGCTGCTGACTGACTGACTGACCTTCTGTAACACTGCCACCTGCTGCTGACTGACTGACCTTCTGTAACACTGCCACCTGCTGCTGACTGACTGACCTTCTGTAACACTGCCACCTGCTGCTGACTGACTGACCTTCTGTAACACTGCCACCTGCTGCTGACTGACTGACCTTCTGTAACACTGCCACCTGCTGCTGACTGACTGACTGACCTTCTGTAACACTGCCACCTGCTGCTGACTGACCTTCTGTAACACTGCCACCTGCTGCTGACTGACTGACCTTCTGTAACACTGCCACCTGCTGCTGACTGACTGACTGACCTTCTGTAACACTGCCACCTGCTGCTGACTGACTGACCTTCTGTAACACTGCCACCTGCTGCTGACTGACTGACCGACCTTCTGTAACACTGCCACCTGCTGCTGACTGACCTTCTGTAACACTGCCACCTGCTGCTGACTGACTGACCTTCTGTAACACTGCCACCTGCTGCTGACTGACTGACTGACCTTCTGTAACACTGCCACCTGCTGCTGACTGACTGACCGACCTTCTGTAACACTGCCACCTGCTGCTGACTGACTGACCTTCTGTAACACTGCCACCTGCTGCTGACTGACTGACTGACCTTCTGTAACACTGCCACCTGCTGCTGACTGACCGACCTTCTGTAACACTGCCACCTGCTGCTGACTGACCGACCTTCTGTAACACTGCCACCTGCTGCTGACTGACTGACTGACCTTCTGTAACACTGCCACCTGCTGCTGACTGACTGACCTTCTGTAACACTGCCACCTGCTGCTGACTGACTGACTGACCTTCTGTAACACTGCCACCTGCTGCTGACTGACCGACCTTCTGTAACACTGCCACCTGCTGCTGACTGACTGACCTTCTGTAACACTGCCACCTGCTGCTGACTGACTGACCGACCTTCTGTAACACTGCCACCTGCTGACTGACTGACCGACCTTCTGTAACACTGCCACCTGCTGCTGACTGACTGACCTTCTGTAACACTGCCACCTGCTGCTGACTGACTGACCTTCTGTAACACTGCCACCTGCTGCTGACTGACTGACCGACCTTCTGTAACACTGCCACCTGCTGCTGACTGACTGACCGACCTTCTGTAACACTGCCACCTGCTGCTGACTGGCTTTCTGCTCTCACATCATCCTGACGTTTGGATCTGAAGGTATGATCAGCTGATTTGTTAAACTTGTAACGCATACAAACTCACCACCGTCCATTTAGATGAAGGGTTTTCTTGCAGTACAGTGGGGTTCCCCAAATATATTCCACAGCTAAAGGTTTATATTCCTTTGTTGAGAGTTGTCTGGAAAATATTGCTTAGCAGAGCCAACTAAACGCCGACTGCTTCACCTGTCAACAAGCTCCGTCACCGGCCAAAAAACGTCACTTCCCCACTTCCGTTCAAGCCATATGGGTGAGCGGTAAATAATAACCAAAGAAATTATAAATTATAATAACTATAATTAGAGTCCATATTATAACCTGTGTTTACATAAATGGTAATTGGTCTGTATTTGTATGGCGCCTTTCAAGTCATTTGGACACTCAGCTGTGTTCTTAATTGGCCATCAAACTGGCCTGACCTTAACCCTGTAGAAAATCTATGGGGTATTGTGAAGAGGAAGATGCGATACGCCAGACCCAACAATGCAGAAGAGCTGAAGGCCACTATCAGAGCAACCTGGGCTCTCATAACACCTGAGCAGTGCCACAGACTGATGGACTCCATGCCACGCCGCATTGCTGCAGTAATTCAGGCAAAAGGAGCCCCAACTAAGTACTGAGTGCTGTACATGCTCATACTTTTCATGTTCAGTTGGCCAACATTTCTAAAAATCCTTTTTTTGTATTGGTCTTAAGTAATATTCTAATTTTAGGAGATACTGAATTTAGGGTTTTCATTAGTTGTCAGTTTTAATCATCAAAATTAAAAGGAATGAACAATTGAAATATATCAGTCTGTGTGGAATGAATTTATACATTATACAGGTTTCACTTTTTGAATGGAATTTCTGAAATAAATCAACTTTTTGATGATATTCTAATTATATGACCAGCATTTTAACAAGTGAGGGAAAACAATAAAATTAGCATGTTTACAACAGAACAACCATTTTTTTATTCAGAAGTAATTGTTACTACAATCAGTTATATATTTGTATTTCACTGCGTGAGAAAATGAATGTGTGGATTGACAGCATGTGAAAAATGTCAATTACATGAGTCTCGCGAGACGGCTCTTTTCATGACATGACTATTAATTATCTGTTCGCTTCTTTGGGACGCGAGGCCTTCGCTGTACCTGTCACAGTGATGTGTGTCGCCTGTTGTTTTCTGTCATATGCTGGTGGTGAGGAGACACACATTGATCAACACATACACAAAGTCCAACTTCACTTCACTCAGAAGGAGTGTGGGGTCAATGTAAGACAATACAAAAACACGTTTAGAGACAATGCAGACATTTATTAGTTATTAATAGATGACTAACGGCTAATCAGTAGTGATAAAGTTTTTAGTCTGATTAGTAAGTTTTTTCTTGTATTTACTGTAACAGCAACCAAAAGATAAAGGACAAAACAGGAAGTGAAAGTTTTGTATGATATTAACATCACGTACCAAACCTCTCTTTCTCAATTCAGTTCAATTCAATGTGCTTTACTGGCAATGCAATTCACGACCATTTACTTTAGCAATTATAAGTTACAACAACCAAAGCTTTGTCTGAGGGGAGGCCTGCAGTCTCAGGCTTTGAAAACCCCTGATTTACAGGACATGTTTTTTTGGCATGTTGTTACTGTTTGGAGCAGGTCTGAATTGTTTTGCTGCTGTGGTTTGAGTTATTGAGTTAACTTACAGTTTGTAAAATGTGCCCAAGTATAATTAATCATTTTAATAATAAGGTCATTTAGCTGACACTTTTTTCCAAAGCAACTTACAATTTCTCTATATGTCAGAGGTCGCACGGCTCTGGAGCAACTAGGGGTTAAGTGTCTCGCTCAGGGACACATCTGTCTCCTACACCACTGCGCTGTCGGCATGGAAATTAACTAATCCTTTTGTGTTACTTTCACAGTTATTTAAAGGGTGCATTATTCTGATAGTAAGATGTGCTGCGTAGGTTATAAATCTATTTACCCATGATCCATCAGGGGGAGCTAGCGTCTTGTTAAGAGGAGCCGAGCTCCCCCGTAGTTTGCACCCTGCGTACAATCTCCACCATCGGATTCCCGCAACAGGAAATAACGTTACTCTTTTACTCATGGATTAGTTTTTCTGCCACCATAATGTTTCTCGGTGTTCGTGAATTTTTTTTGTGAAGATTGTAACGGGTATAATATTACCGATTATTTTTAGTAATGCGTTACAGCAAAAAACAATACATTACTGTAAATGCGTTACTTTTGTAACGCGTTACTCCCAACACCGCTCATAAACAACTGAACTGCAAACTTTTGCCTGCTGATCAGTGGTTTTATTGATCACTGAAATGGCATTGACTTGGATGGGTGTTTTTTTCAAAGGTTGGATGCAGTGCTTAATTTGTAAATTATTATGCGCTGGAAATGTGCCGCCTGCCTAAAATAATTAATAATTTAAAACGCATTGGCGTAAATCCACATTGATTTAAAGGGCGAACAGAAACCATTATTCAAAAAGTTAAAAGGGTCCATTAGACCCTGTTAGGCTGGATGAAATCTTGTAGTTTACTTGTGTAGAAGGGCAGTGCATTGACGGAGTTGGGGGGGAGGGGGTCACTATATTTTTGCAGTACCTTAGCCAACACTGCACATTTAAAATTAACATTTGTAAATGTCAGTAATCTGTCTCTGTGGCTGTTTGAGATTTAAGGAAGATTAATCTTGTTAAAACAGTTGGAGTTCCTGTTTCTAGATGACCTGCAGGTACTTCACACCCTGCTTTTGAGGAAGCAGATAGTTTAACATCGCTTTTTCATAAGAAATATGCTTTAGTTTGCTTTCTTTGTACTGCTCAGAAAAATGAAGGGAGCACAATAGTTCAAAGTTCAAACTCTTTACAGTACAATTCACTGAGAACAGTGGAAACCCAAATCACCAACTGATTGAGGGCTGGATTCAAAATCACACTGAAAATTAAAGTAAAAAGTCTCCACCGAAAACTAAAGGGGACAGTTTGCTGTCGGGGCCCCAAGGCTCTGGAACAGCTTGAGGAAATCAGGGCGGCTCCTTCTTAAAACAGACTTTTAGGAGAGCCTATTTTAGTTGATTTAGTTTTTATCTTTTAACTGTATTTTAATTTCTGATGTATTTTCTTGCTTTTATCGTGTATCTTGTTGTGTGTTTTGTGTTTTATTGTCTTTGCACTTTTTAACGTGGTTGTAAACTGCTCTATAAATAAAGGGTTCTTTTATTATTATAATTATAATTATTTTCGACCTCTCACTGAGGTTGAAGGTGGCGCCGAAGATCTGGATCGTCCCTGTCTCCAAAAAGGGACGCAGTCTCTGTGGGCCCTCTTCCTCTTTTGGTCCCTGTCTCTCCTGCATCTTTTGAAAAATATTGACAAATAATTGAGCTGTACACATTAAACTGTGGTGCTAATTAGGGTAGTCACCAATGAACCATTCTTACTTTAGTGCAGGAGTAATGACTTGAGGTAGGTGGATTTGGTATACAGTATATAAATATGACAATATAACAATGTGAGCAGTATGAACAGCACTGAAATAGTGAATAAATAATAAGTGGTAACCAGTAAACAGGTGGCTGATTAGAGACTGATTAGAGTTACTGGGTTATTGCACAAGAATTGATTCCTGACACTGTGAGTCAGAGTCAGCTGTTCATCAGAGTGATGGCTTGTGGGAAGGAACTGTCCCTGAGTCTGTTGGTTTTGGCGTACAGTGCTCTGTAGCACCTGCCAGAGGGGAGGAGCTGGAACAGGTTGTGTCCGGGGTGAGATGGATCCGCAGTGATGTTTCCTGACTCTGGAAATATCAAATATCAAAGTCCTGAATGGAGGATATATAATAATAATCTATCTAATATAATATAATATGTATATTCCTCTGTGCTGCTGTGCCAAACTGAATTTCCCCTACAGGGGGTTAATAAAGGAACATCTTATCTTAAAGTTTTAATCAACCTTTAGTATGCTTGCTCTGTAAAACCAATGAAAAGGTTTATTTCAGTTTTAGTTTGACCATGTAACTGACCCCTTACTATGATGTCATCTGAAAACTCCCCTCAGCTCCACTGTATAAAAGCAGATGCAATACTGGAGGCTCTCCACTTGTTTTTCCTTTTTCTTTCTTTTATTGGCATGAATGTTTCAGTTAAACAATGTTGCCAAAGCGGTTTGCAGCAAAATCACAACAAGAATGAATGCAATCAGGACCATTCAGTTTAGCAAAATTACAACCACAGAAATGACGAGATAGAACGTAAACTACAAACAGGAAAAAAACAGGAAGTAACCTGCCATGCAGCGAACACTGAGTGCAACAGTTGGCTGAGCAACTCGCTGTCCCTCAGGTTGGGACACTGAGACACATACTTGGCGGCGAGGTTTTCCTACACTGTAAACCCGAATAAGTTCACAGAACTCAAAAATTATTTTGTGACAGATTACACAAAAATATTTAAGTGATGTTTTTAAAAGTTTTAAGTTTACTTAAATTAAAAATTATATTTACTGTTGCCTTAAATTATCTCAATGTTATCTTATAAATATTGATATTCCTCAACTTAAAATTAGTGAGTAATTCACTAAAAAATTTCAATAATCTTCAAATCATAAAATGTTGGAAATACACTCAAAACTTTCACTTTTCTTAAATTCATAAAATGTTGGAAATACACTCAAAACTTTCACTTTTCTTAAATTCATAAAATGTGGGAAATAGACTCAAAAAATTTCATATTCTTAAACTCTCCTATAATTTTCTACTCAAAGTTGGATATGCACTCAATTTATTCTAAACTAAAATACTGATGTCGGCCAACTACACAATTATAATCAGCTAATAATGTCAGAAAAGATGAAAGTGACACCACAGTGAAAATTTAGCAACTTTTTTTATTCAACAATGTGCTTTTTAAAAAGGCAGGAGAATCAAAGGAGATCAGTCACAAAGTGCTTGTCATGAATTAAAATAAAAGGAAATAAAAAGTGTTTTAAAGTACATTAAGTGTTAATAGTTCTATATTCTGATAGTGGTCATTGCTACAGAGGGTAGATTCAGCATTTTGGGTCTCCATCTCACATTTTTTCAGTAAACATTATGATAAAAACTCACAAGGGATTCATGATAAAATGATATAAGATTCTAAGTATTATCCATCCTCAACAGCAATAAACTATTAGAATGTGGAGCCATTTAAAGGAACACGCTGACTTTTTGTGACTTTAGCTTATTCACCATATCACCCAGAGTTAGAACAATAAGAATAATAGGATTATTCTTATTGTTATCCTCTTTGCAATCTGGTATTAATTGATTGAATTCGTCAAAATATTGGTCTCTGATGCTTCTATATTTATCCCATGTAAGGAGCAAATGCAACTTTGTCTCCACCTCACCTGTCGTAGAGCGCACACATCCTCTATAGGACCATGTTTGAGATTTTAAAATTAAGTGGTGTTTTGTTTTTTTAATAATTCCTCAACACCGCGAAAAACAACATCAGAAATAAAAAAACTCTACTAATTGTTTCCTTGAACTGGAATTCGATGGTTGAGATTGTAGCCATGGTGCAAACTACAGGGGAGCTCAGCTTTTCTTAAGAAGATGGTAGCTCCCCAGAAAACAATAGGTCTATTGACTGCAACAGCCTATTAGCACTCTTGGCATAAATAGGAACCACTCTTTGGTTCCTCAGATGCTAACCGGAAGCACAGACAGTTTTTGACCACACACGCACACATGCATGCACACACACACAATACCACTACACAGTCATACATATACAACGATTGTCTTGAAAAACTATGGAAATGAATGGAAATAATAATAATGTTTAAGACCCACCAGATCTGTGGACATAACTGTGATCATCACACCCAAAGCACCCACCTATCCAAGCGCGTCTTAATATATGAAAAATGCACCCATTAGACAGCAGTGAAAGCAGGGTGCGAACTATGGGGGAGCCAGGGGGAGCTTTGCTCCTCTTAATAAGACACAAACTCCCCTGAAAACATCATTTTTGAAACTTTGGTAGGTCTCTGAAATATTGACAATAGTTAACAGTACTTTTATATGAGTACAGGTTTTGACTACTCAACCTCCCTCTGCCTGTAGGCCGTCTCGTAGTAGTTAATGAGTCCGCCTACTACTGTGGTGTCATCCAGACTTTACTATTGAAAGTTTGAGTGGTAATATAGAAGGGAGATGTGGATCCTTAAGACTCTGTTCCAGGCAGATGCTGTTAAGCAGATGTGCTCACTCCCTGCTGTCATACATCATAATGTAGGTGATGTAATTTTATCATTTCCATTACACTTCTACAGGTATTTCATTTCTACTACTTTCTACTTCAATTGCACCACATCTCAATGGGAAATTTAGTTTTTTTAATGCTGCACTGGCAGCTTTAGTTACTAGTTACTTTACCTTATACAGCTTACTCATCTGCAACTGTTCTTTTTAAACTGGATTGAAAAAAACATTTAGATTTACTCTTTGCACATTGCTTAACCAAGAAAAACATTGAAAATACTATGGCATTAATCCCTCATAAATTAATAATGACGTTATTTTTCACAGAAATACTTGGTTGTCATTTAAATTATTTTCATCAAATGGAATCGTTTCTGAATCGAATAATGAACTTCACATCATAAATCACATCGAAGTGTGAGATTAACACGTCATTATATTCCTAATATGTTTAGAATCTTACTCTCTTGCCAATGCAAAGCTCCAAACATAATGTAAATGGTGTGTATATTGACATTCTTTATTTTATTTTTTACATTTCTGCTTTGTTATGACACTTACAGCTGGACAGAGACAGGAAAGAGAGAGAGAGGTTGGCAGACAAAGGGACTCGGGTTTCAATCAAACTCACCACTGCAGAAAGGACTCAGCCTTTACACATGGTATGCATTGTAACAGGTGGGCAAATACTGTATTGTTTTGTTGGCTATGCTCCATTTTACAAAGAACCAAAGAAGCAGGAGTTCCTGCTTTGAGTTAGTTTGTATTTCATAAATATGTCTTTTTTGTTTGTTTCATCAAAACACAGGTTCACAAAAAATCACCACTTAACTGCTGAATAAATCTATAAAAATGGGGAACGTACCATCAGAATGTAACATGGGCGACCGCCTGAGATGCTGCAAGTGTTATAAAGTCCTGCCTCCTTGCACATCCTTTGATAATCTCTCCAAAAGTACTGTTCATGGGCGGTACGTCTATGTGTTCAATGGAGGTGAATACTACAGACCAGTTGGCGCCGATAATATGTACGAGTGTGAATACTGCTTTAATAAACCAATCAGGGATCAAGAGCAGATGAGGAGAGAGGAGGAGAAGAAGAGAGGAGGAGAGGAGAGAGAGGAGGAGAGGAGAAGAGAGGAGGAGAGGAGAAGAGAAGAAGAAAGGAGAAGAGAGGAGGAGAGACAAAAACTGGATCAAAGACTACAAGAATCGCAGCAACAAGCCAAAGAGCAGCATGAGAAACAACAGAGCAGCCACATTTCAGAAGAATATGAGTCCAAGCGAGATGTTCAGATGTGGCATCTGGATGAGTTTGAGGCTAAGTATGAATCAGGCAGGGATGAGCTTCTAGAAATCCTCTCTAAGAAATGCAGTTCCCCTGTTCCAGATCTGAGTCTCACTCAGCTGACAGCAGACCAGCAGCGGGAGATCCTGTCAGTCCTGGACAAACTTCTGTTTGATGAATGGATCAGTGCTCCCCCGTCCCTCAGCACTCTGCAGCACACTCAGGTGTTCATCACAGAGCTGTGTGCCCTGTCTCTGGAGATCCCCGAGGGAGTTCCCCTACAAAGCATCTCCAATCAGGTGCAGTCCCTGGTGGACTCCATCAGCCAATCAGCACGCAATGCTTTTGAGAGTCTCCTGCTGACTCAAGCCCTGTACCTGAACCTGATGCACTTTTTCACTGACTGTAGCAGCTCTGATACTGACGCAGTCCTCATAGCCAAACAGTGGGCTGGAGATAAGCTTTCCACTGAGAACCTCTGTCTTATAGAATTCCTGAGCACCCTCGCATCATCACTGCAGAATGTAGTGGGAAGAGCCTCTGTGTTCATTTTAAAGATAGAAATCCAGTGCTTGAAGCTTCTCTTATCCACACTCACACATCTAACCGGCAAAGAAACCCACTCAGAATCCACTGAGATGCTCCTCAGACTTGTGCAAAGAAACCAATGGACCCCAACGGAGACAGTGACTCTGCTCAAAGCACTGTCACAGAAATATGCAGAGGATGTTTCAATAACTGAAGTCCTTAAGCTGGTGCAAGCTTATGACATATCACCAGAGTGGACGGATGAGTCCGGACGCACTCTCGTCCAGGCTCTGGACTTTGCTGGCCCTGAGAGATTCCATCAGGATTTCCTAAATACTCTCAGAAGGAACGATGAGAGCAGTCTACCTGCAGCTCTAGCAGAAGTGAAGATGTTATGGAATTTAGATGATTCTGTGGTTGATATGATAAAAAACATTACCACTGGTGTCCTGCAGTACGCAGAAAATGCACCTAAAGATGCACCATTTGTGAAAGATTCCTTCACACGTGATCCCTTGAATGCAGACGACCTACAGAAGTCTCTGTCTCAGCTCTGCAAAGCAGTTTTTGACACCAAAGGCTGGTGGCCCACAGTGAGGCAGATGCTGCGGTGGTGTGCATTGGTGCTGACTCAGAAGAGTGGAGAGCTACAACTGGTTGGTGTGGAAGAAGACCCATGTGTCACAGCCATGTTTGCAGCCACACAAGTCTGCATGGGAAACAAACTGGACATTGTGCTGAGCGCTGATGTTCCCTCAGAGGAGCGAACTCAGGAGTGGTCTGACTTCTACAAGCACCTGGGAATCTCTCTCAACACAAACATGAAGAAAACAAATGCATCTTACAGGGAGGTCTATGAAGCAGACATTGTGTACGGTACCATCAGTGACTTCATCTCTGATTACTTTCAGTACGGCATCGAGGGGATGGGAACAGGGAACCCTCAGCTTAGACGTGGATTTATCATTGAACAACAAAGTCTCAGTTCTTCCATAATCTGGAACTTTCCAGGTTCACGGACAATGATTCCCTGGTGTTTGCTGCAGAGGCCTGCAAAGCCTCATGGGTAGATTTAAGAGTGAGGAATTGAACTAAGACACAAGTTTCTTAAGGCTCTTTTTCAGGTGCTCCACACCAACCTAAAAATGACACAAACACTGACAATAAAATCGTCACCATCTCACAGAAAGTTACTGGAAAGGAACTTCCTTCTAATGAGGTCTTTGTTCTGACCTTTCTTGAGAATCTCCTGAGAGTGGTTACTAGAGAAACAGAAGCTGAGAAAAACAGGACATCTCCTGCAGGCAAATGGTGTTTGGAGATTTTATTTGACTGTGCAGAGCAGTTCCAAGACTCAACAGCACAACTCAAGGAACTCTTCCAGATGGTTTCAAATCTTGGACTTTGGTCCCCCGTAGAGGCCTTAAACCTCCTTGGAACATTAACTGACCACCATCATGATAAGACTGTATTTCCATCATGAAGATTTTACACTTGATGGCAACGTATCAGGTGTCTTCCACGTGGACAGACAAGGACAACCAATCTCTCCTTAAACTCTTTGAGTCAACTAGAACTGAGAATCTGATCCAGCATTTAGAAAAGAGCCTGAGAGATGAGAAAACAAAAAGCCTTGACACTCTGTTTGATGAAATACGGAAGATGAAAGACATGATGAACAAACACTGAGTAAATCATACAGTGTAGTAACTCATGTAACAAACCTGATCGAAACCGGTGAAATTAAAAACCACACAGATGTACGGCGAGCTAGGAATCTGAGTCACAGCACGGACACAGAAGACCTTCAGGAGATCCTGGCAGTCTTATGCAATGCTGTAAACCTGTGCCAGGCTGAAGGGAAGTGGTGGCCCAGAACCACCCAGATGATCAGCTGGTGCCTCTTGGCCTTGTCTGACACTGGGATTCTCCTGGAGATGGGCACTGGAGAAGGGAAGTCTTGTGTCATAGCAATGTTTGCAGTGCTGCGTGCGCTTAGGGGTGAAAAAGTAGATGTGGTGTCCAGCTCTTCTGTGTTATGTCAAAGAGATGCAGAAGAATGGACCAACTTCTACAAGTACTTTGGCTTGACAGCTGACACAAACACAAATAAAACCCAAGATAAAGATCGCAAAGAATGCTACCAGAAGGACGTGGTCTATGGCACTATCGAAGCCTTCGCTGCAGATCACCTTCGCCAGATATTTGAGATGAAGGATGTGAGGCCTGATCGCAGCTATCAGTGCATCATAATCGACGAAGTGGACTCCCTGCTGCTGGATCAGGGAGTGCAGCTGACCTACCTGTCCAGCCCCATGGTCTGCATGCAGCACCTGAACATCATCCTGGCCATGATCTGGGGCCACGTCAGCCAGTACGGCTTCCTGTCTACAGGAGACCAGACATTTGTCCGGGGTCCTCCTGCTTCATTCTTCAAGGCCATCTTTGACTCAATAGACACAGAAGAAACTGACATTAATGATCCAATGGACATTTTACGTATCGCTGAAGAAACCAACACTGTGCCAAGTGGATTTACAGATGATACCTACAAAAGTGAAAAGGATGAACTTCTGATCAAACTGAAAACTGTGAGTCAGGATGCTGTGGTAGAGTTTTTCAAAGAAATTGAGGACTATGTCCCCTATGGTTTCACTGTTTACACTTTAGACGACAAGGGATTGCTCCGTCTTAGAAAACGCAGCCCGTACAACAACAAGGACATTCCAGAGCTTAAATTTCTTGTCTTGGAGGAAGGCTTGTGTTGTACTCTCTATGATTCAGAAGAAATTCTCATCAAGCCCATTGCAGAATTAATCTCAGAGAAGATTCAGTACACCCCATATACAAACAATGAAGACAAAATCAGCATTCCTGGATTCTTGAAGAATCTGGTGGAGAAGAAAGTGTCAATGTGGGTTCAGAATGCCTTTCTGGCAATGCAGCTGAAGCAAGGACGGGAATATGTTGTAGAAAACGACAACGTCTGTCCAGTGGATTTCAGGTCAACTGGTATAATAGAACTGAATAAGAAGTGGGGGGATGGTCTGCAGCAGTTTGTTGAGATTAAACACCAAATCAAACTGAGCACAATTTCAACAGTGACAAACTACGTGTCTAACATCTCCTTTTTTGAAAAGTACCATGGGAAAATATATGGAACAACAGGGACACTTGGGAGCAAAGCAGACATTCTGTTTTGCAGGAGCTATATCCAAATCTGTCTGCCTGCAAAATGCCAACATTCGACCGGAAGAAGTTATTTGAGGTCAAAGGTACTCTGAAGACCTCAGCTGAAGAGTGGAAATCTGAAATAAAACGTGTGGTTATGGCTCAGATTTCCCCAAATTCATACAGAGATGGAAGAGCAGCCCTGGTGATCTGTGAAACTATCAACAAAGCCAAAGAGATCTACGAAGAGCTGAAAAGCAGCATCCCAGGTGAGATCATTCTCTACTGCCGCAGCGACAAAGACAGTTTGAGCAAAATAGAAAGGAACTGCTACCTGGTGATGTCATTGTTGCCACAAACCTAGCCGGGCGTGGCACAGACATAAAAGTGTCCAAACAGGTGAACAACAATGGAGGACTATTTGTGATCCTCTCCTTCCTCTCTGAGAACACAAGAGTGGAACTCCAGGCTTTTGGTCGAACTGCTCGCAAAGGTAAACCTGGATCTGCTCAGATAATCGCGTCCACTGAACACCAGTCTTTCAGGACGGTGTCTTCTCTGGAGGAAGCTAAGAGCACAAGAGATAGACTTGCAGCAGAAAAGATAAATCACATGATGAACGATGTCACTGAGTTGAAACTGCGAGAGGACCTGTTTTCAGAGTACTGCAAAACTCTTGAAGATGTTTATAAGAAGACAGATGGAGAAGAGGAAAGAGCTGTTGTTGCCATCATGAATGAGTTCTGGGGGATATGGTTGCAAACAAAATCAGAGGAAATTGACCAGCTGAAGAGAAATGAATTGCAAACGAGTTTGAAAGCTGATTTGTCATTGGCACAAAGTCAGTCTCAAAGTCAGACTTCACCGTGTTCTAGCATTTATCACTACATCACGTTTGGAAATGTCGCGCTGAGTGAAAAACAATGGGACGTCAGCGCCAGGCTATTTGAAAAGCCATGAATCAAGATGAAAGCTGGGCAGCCATAGCTTTTTACAGTCATGCATACTGCACTATAAAGCAGCAGAAAGCAGATTACCTGACTAAGGCCAGAGATGATCTAAAGAAGGCTCAGGAGTCTCTGAAGTATCTCAGTGAACAATCCGTGGTCTGTCTGCAGTTTGTAAAAATGTCCTCTGCACACTCAGCCAACAGTAACCAAACCAGCCTTGAAAAACAGTTAACAACCAAGTGCAGCATGTTGAGTTACTTTGATAAAAACATTACTGAGGCCATCAGAAGCTGGATGAGATCAAAGAAAGAGGGAGGGATGCAATAGTCAAAAAATCCCCAATGTTCTCCCTGGTGTCGACTGCTGATGAAGAGCTCCAAGTGGAAGCCTACAACCTCTACAGTCAAGGTCTAAATATGTATTTTCTGTGGAAGAGAGCCTCGTTTCTCATGGGAAGGTCTGCTGGTGTTCTGTCTTGGAATTTTACAGATTATTGGAGGAGCACTGCTCACTGCATTTACATTTGGGACATTAGCTCAAGTCGGCATGGGACTCATCACTGAAGGAATATCAGACTGCATCACTGGCATAGAGGCCATGGTGACTGGAGAATTCAGCTGGACATCATGGGCTATAGATAAAGCCATTTCTATAGGTGTATCTCTCATTGGGTTTGGAGTTGGAAAGCTGATTGCAAAGGGCTTCAAAGCTTCTAAAATGTTAATAAAGGCCTTTGGGAAACAGCTGAAGGCGATGCCAAAGTTTCTCTCCAGACAGGCTAAAGATGGTTTAAGTGTTGTCACAAAGACAAATATGAAGAATGCAGTAAAAGTCACTGCTAAAAAAATGGTAGAGGAAATCATTACCTATGGACTTGGTAAGGCGGAAGAGCAAATACTGAAAGAAATACTGAACAGCATCAAAAATGACGTGAAAAAGGGAATTGTTGAAGATGTGAAATCCAATATGGAAAAAGAGCCCTGGCTTCATTAGTAGACTCCATCGTCCTCTCACACCTTGAGGATAAAAACAGCTTCATGATCTCCTGCAGGACAAGAACAGAAAGAGTGAGCTGCTGGCCATTTTCAAAGAGTTGACAAACTGCCGCACAGCCGTTCTATGCAGACCTCAGCTGGCAGAACAAGCTCAATTCATCCTTCTCCAAGTGATTAACAAAGCTAAAGCAGAGGCCAAAGGAAAGCACGTGGAATTCTGACGGCCATCCAAGCTGTCCACATGGGAGTACTGGCAGGAGATGCTATTAGTACAGTGCACAGCCTCTCCAGCAAGTTTTTCTCAAACCTCCATGAACAGCTGAATATATTTAAAAAAGAAAAAGGTTCGTCAGAGAAAGTGAAGGTAAATGAGCTGTCTGCTTCAGATGCTGAGATGCTGAAAGAATTCAAGCAGGACTTGGCCGACACCATCAGTGCTTTATTGGCTGATGCTTTGGTAGAAGTGTTCCACCAGAAGTTCTCCAGTCACATTGTTTCTCATGTTCAAGGCCAAGTAAATGGCGTCATTGGCCGTTATGTAAGAACTGGCTTAAAGAGTGACAGAACAGAGGAAAAACTCAAAGCTGGACAGAACAACAGATACATCTCATACATGCCAGGAGACCCGAATGCTAAACATAAATCTGCAGGAGAGGCAGGTAAACGCTCAGAGTCACATGCTGAAAAGATCAGGAACCCTGTGACTGCAGGCACCATTCTCGATATCAGAGTCCTGTCAGAAGCCACTGGGACTAAGGTTGTTATTCTAACAGAGGACAGCCATGGCAGACTTACCAAGATGCAGGAGCTGAACCCAGGAGCTAAAGCCACCAGTCAAACTGTGACACTGATCTACAGACCAAAGAGTGCCCAACACCCAGACGGCCATTATGACGTGCGCATCAATAACCAGACAGTAAACATAGACAGCGAGAGCAAGAGCTGCCTGTTTCACGCTTTGGCACGAGGCATGAAACCGGAGGCCAGTGAAGAAGAGATCGCTTTAGAAGCAGACCGCCTCCGATCTGTGGAGGCCGACACTCTCCTCAGACATCCAGGCCAATGGGAGCCTTTCATCAAGCGCAAAGAGTGGACTGAAGCAATCAGAGGAGGGGACTGGTACATGGCAGAGGGAGCTGCACCAGCAAAGAAAAAAATCAAACTCATGAAAGAAACTGAGGAAGCTCTTGAGCAAGAAACTGGGAAGTGAAACTGTACGAAGAGTGGCAGCAGGATTCAAAGGACAGAAAAGGAATTGGAGAGTTCATCAATGGAGATCACCAACCACCAGTAAACAGTATACTGAAAGCAAATGAATTGAACCAGAATAGTAAATTAGCTACAGCTATGCTTGAGGTGGCAACAGCCTCTTCTCCTCTGGATAAAAAGCTTATAGAGGACGTATACAACACTCATGGGCTTGGGCTTCCAATTGTTTATGTGCCAGAAGAGGTGCATCGTGAGTTCCCCAGTACAAAATCTCAAAGATTCAGGGACTTACTGGCTGAAACCATAAGCAAGGATGATGTTGCGGCCACCTTCAAACTGACCATCCTTGGTGCAATGCCCAGAAGTATGCTAGACAGCTCCAAGAAGTACAACAATTTTGACCAAAAGAAAATGAGTCCCACCAGGCTGAAGGTTTTCCAGGACAGTTTTCCAGAACATTCTAAAGTTAGTGGATAAATGGTTCAACCTCCTGGGACACAAAACAGATCTCATGAAACCAGAGATTAAAAAAGAAATGGAGGACTGGATCAATGCTAAAAATATGAAGATCAAAATGATCCCTTCAGGAACCAAGTCATCAGCACCCTTCAAAGGTAAGATCATTTCTAAAATGTCAGACATTGCATTTATAGGTTGTGTGTATTTTCTAAAGAGTAGTGTACGGGAAGCAAATTCAGCATAAAACCTGTCTGGTATTGGAATAGGAAATAAAGGGGTGGGAGGTCCATTGTGAAGGCTGTGCCTGTCGGCTATGACAGCAGGCCCAACTTGATGAGGCAACAACTGGCTCAGCCTCTGGAATAATCAGAACACGATCGACCTCCCAGCTCCCTACTGAGTGAGACCACTCCTAAACTGTAAACTTTGCATTATGGTGAGCAGTTGATCAAAGTGAATTTGTGTTTTCTTTACAGTGTATCGAAACCTGGCAATGTGACTGATTGAACTGAAGAAGTAAAATGAAAACTACAGAGATCTTCCAGCTCCAGGTTCATCATCAAGAGACCTCTCTGAAGATGTATCATGAGAATCACTTTTCCTTTGGTTTAATTCAAAATAACCTTTTACTATCCAGGGGGCTCATTACAGAAACAATCCTAACTGCTTGTCCTGTCTCATCTCAAAAGTGAAAGAAAGGAAACTTAAAGATTATTCTACTTTACCTTTGAATTCCATAATGGAAATCAAACATAGACTGTGCCATTGGACAGACTTTTCACAAACAACATAACTGTCAATGTGCCTATTTTACACCCCAACAGTTCTGCCTTTGGCCATATGATTCTCTGGTAGTGAGTTCTAAATATCTCCACTGAAATGTTCTACGTTCTGTCCATTTGTCCTGGTGTACCTTGAAATCTAGGAGCAATGGTACGTGGTTCGGATAGAAACATACATTTAAATAGAAATTAGACAAAGTCCATGTTTAAACTATCTATTGCTGTAACTAATGATAATTTGTCACTAGAACGTTGTCAGTGGAGAACATCACCCGTACTAATTACTGTAAAAGGTCATAATAATCTTCCTACCATATATTTAGGGTTCCCTTTTTCCAAAGATGCAGTTGTTGAGCAGCCACAGCAGGCTAATATAATTTTTAAATTTAAATCAGGTCTGTGCTGTTTTATAGTGAGGACTCACAATGTTTGATTTTAGCTTCTTGGATGCTTCAGTGAAGTCTGAATCCTGACTATAGGTAAAACAATCTAAAGTTAGAAAACCTCAGTCTGTAATGGGAAAAGATTTAGGATGTGTCTTTAATGAGGACCCCTGGTTTGTTTGTTTTTACAGTACTAATCTTTTTTCACTGTTTTAAAGAACATCAAAAAGAAGAAAAGTTTAAATATCAATGTTGGACTATATTTATTCCTGATATTGTATTGTTATTGAAATCTTTCCATCACTTCAGCAGGCATAACGTTTCCATATGTGCTTTGATCATCAATTTGAAGCCATACATATTTCCTCATGTGTGCTAGACTGTTTGATTAATTTGATTGTTTTTTAATAACAATATCTTCTTCATGTACAGGACTTTTATCCTCATGGTTCAACATCCATTTAATGGGAAAAACAGACATAGCTTTTAAATCGATGCTCTCATCAATTAATGGAGCAAGCAAGCGACTAGCTAACTTTTGACTTTCAATTAAAGTAGGGGGCTGCAGAGAAACAGAAACTGACTGTTGAATCACAGAAGCTGCAGAGAAAAAGCAAGAAAGTGGATGTAACAAGCTGGGAAATAGTATGTCATGTCGGGAAATGATTGTGGGAAATATTGAGGATAAAGCTTGAGATGTGCCTCAGACATGGATGATTAGTTGCTGAGCTGCTGATTGGATGAAGAAAGAGAGGCGGGGCTCAGAGAGGGTGAAACAGAGCTGATCAAATCCCAGACACAGTTTGGATGGCAGGAATGCTCTTAACAAAGATCTGTTCACTTGGTGAATTCTTCCACCATAAAGTGATCTTGCTACCTTCAGATCCACCAGGTTGCATCCAGTTCTCATTTTCCTAAATCCTGTTTGTCTCTGAGCCCCTGCTCTGTGTCTACAGCAGCTCATGCTTTGTCTTACAGATGCTGTCAAATGTTTGATTGATTCAGGGATTCAATGTAACTACAAGTGCTACAGCTTTTGTGAATGAACTATACACTTTGCATATAATCTGTGGTGTTACTTTGCACAGTGCTCTTTAATCACGGCCTGAATAACATGTAACCTCATGTCTGAAATATTTCTGTCTTCATAAAGTGAGCTGAAAGCTACAGTGTCTTCCTCTGTTTTTCTTCCACTGGTGGTGCTGGTTACTCTGGGGGCTGAACAGGAACTGTATTCACTGCAGTAAATATCCAGAATACTCAGTTCAGCTGCTTCATTTGGGGTTAAGACTTTGGG
>NW_024041039.1:2179672-2226886 GCF_014851395.1 Micropterus salmoides
GTGGGTTTCTTTGCCAGTTAGATGTGTGAGTGTGGATAAGAGAAGCTTCAAGCACTGGATTTCCATCTTTAAAATGAACACAGAGGCTCTTCCCACTACATTCTGCAGTGATGATGCGAGGGTGCTCAGGAATTCTATAAGACAGAGGTTCTCAGTGGAAAGCTTATCTCCAGCCCACTGTTTGGCTATGAGGACTGCGTCAGTATCAGAGCTGCTATAGTCAGTGAAAAAGTGCATCAGGTTCAGGTACAGAGCTTGAGTCAGCAGGAGACTCTCAGCAGCATTGCGTGCTGATTGGCTGATGGAGTCCACCAGGGACTGCACCTGATTGGAGATGCTTTGTAGGGGAACCCTCGGGGATCTCCAGAGACAGGGCACACAGCTCTGTGATGAACACCTGAGTGTGCTGCAGAGTGCTGAGGGACGGGGGAGCACTGATCCATTCATCAAACAGAAGTTTGTCCAGGACTGACAGGATCTCCCGCTGCTGGTCTGCTGTCAGCTGAGTGAGACTCAGATCTGGAACAGGGGAACTGCATTTCTTAGAGAGGATTTCTAGAAGCTCATCCCTGCCTGATTCATACTTAGCCTCAAACTCATCCAGATGCCACATCTGAACATCTCGCTTGGACTCATATTCTTCTGAAATGTGGCTGCTCTGTTGTTTCTCATGCTGCTCTTTGGCTCGTTGCTGCGATTCTTGTAGACTTTGATCCAGTTTCTGTCTTTCTCTCTCTTCTCTTCTCTTCCTCTCTTCGTCTCTCTTCTTCTGTTCTCTTCTCCTCCTCTCTCTGTCTTTCCTCTTCTCTTCTCCTCTCTTCATCTCTTCGTCTCTCCTCTTCCTTTCTCCTCTCTTCCTCTCTCTGTCTTTCCTCCTCTCTTCTCCTCTCCTCCTCTCTCCTCATTTGCTCTTGATCCCTGATTGGTTTATTAAAGCAGTATTCACACTCGTACATACCGGCGCCAACTGGTCTGTAGTATTCACCTCCATTGAACACATGCACGTACCGCCCATGAACAGTACTTTGGTATAAGTTATCAAAGGATCTGCATGGAGGGAGGACTTTATTACAAATGTAGCATCTCAGGCTGTCGCCCATGTTACTTTCTGATGGTACGTTCCCCATTTTTGTTGATTTAGTCAGCAGTTAGATGGTGCTTTTCATGTGCAACCTGTGTTTTGATGAAAGACAAAAAATATATGAATTTGAATGACTTTGATATAACAAACTCATACAGGGAAGTCTTTCTGCTTTGATTCTTTGCACAAGTGAGAGTAGCTATTACAGTTTTTCTCAATTGCTTACACACAAATTCTGGTACTTGAGACACAATGACCACAACATGTAACTCATTCACCAACCCCTTGAACCAATTCTGCTAAACTGCAAGCACAATTCCTGCTTTACACTCAAATTGCAGTTCTAAAACACTTTTTTCAAAACACTACACACAATTCTCTGCTTTTGGCACAAGTTTCATGCAGAAAATATCTTGTTTTCACAAGGAACACACTGCCATTCAAATATGCACGCTGACTCATCACAAGGGCAAACAAACGTCACACAGTTTTCCAATTAGCAATCAGAGCTTTAGCATAAAAGGGCAACAGGTGAGCTCTTCAATGGAGCAATGGATGCCAACATTGGAAACAGAGGCAGAGCCAGAGGAGTGAGAGGACGAGGACGAGGACGAGGACGAGGACGAGGACGAGGACGGCCAAGGACCGTAATCTCTGATGAGATATTGCCTGTGGACTGTTCTGTAGGACTGTAAAAATACTGTAAAGTATGTTTCAAGTATTTAGGAAATGTATACCTACTTTGTATTTACAGTATTTTACTATTTGTTTAGCAGAACTGAAAGATTACCAACACAAGGTGGTCGGGAACGTCTTCAGTCTCCTGAACAGGAAACTGAAATCATAAACTTGGTCCTAGAAAACAACGCCATAACATTACAGCAAATACAAAGAAAAATAATAGAAACAATGACATATTTCAAAATATTGATAGGGTAAGCTTTTCAACACTGGACCGTGTCTTGCGCAGAAATCATCTCAGGGTGAAGCAGGTCTACAGGGTGCCATTTGAACGCAATTCAGAAAGAGTCAAAGAATTGAGATATAACCATGTGCATGTGAGTCCCACTTGGGGTGTAGTCGCAGAATGACGGGGACACCAACGCACAAGTATAAATGAATCGCCATGCTAGGCGATATTTCCCCCACTGCTTGGCCAGGGAAAAAATTGCTTGTGATGTGGATGAGGTGCCTAGTGCATAGTTTGTTTTTTATTTTTTTTATTTTTTTTACTTTAACTGTGTACAGTAAATTCTTCTGTTGTTTTGTATGTTCAACTTTGTGTTGGTTGGGAATGGGATGTACACTATGTACATTGTTTTTGTGGGATAAATAAAATATATTTGTTACCGTGTATTTGTGTGTTCTGAGTATAAAAACAATCTTCTCAAATATATTACAACACACTTATGTATGTACTGTCTGTAGTAAGTGTAACACTGAACAAAAAAAAGGCTGTTTTCCAGTCATCATTGTGTTTTACATTGAGCACATCAGTGTTCAACTGGTTCTTATGTCTATTCATATGATGGTTTGTGTGTCATTTGAAAACAAAATACCATTTTGAGAAGAAATAACATTGTTTTGAATGTAAAGTTTCATTTTGCAGGAGAATTGAGGGGTTTTGCTGTGTTTTTATCTTTTTTTTCTGTTTTTATTTGTGTGTAGAGTTCTGAGAATATGGCACATTCTTTCAGAAAATGTGTGTAAACAAATGAGAAACTGTAAAATTTTGCGTCAAGGTGCTCACCTCGTAGAGCGCATACCGTGTATAAAGGCTTAGTCCTTGCTGCAGCGGTGTAGGTTTGACAGCAGGCTCATAATAAAGCAGAAATGCAAAAAATAACCTTATAAGGTAAATTATGTTGATATGGAGGTTAGTAGCAAAATACCAAACTTTGAAACATGAAACTGGTGCAGTTAGCCAACCTTTAAAAACAACTGCCAACCTCACAATTAGTGTGACATACTCTCACATCTAAGAACAATCTTTCACAAGTCCTAGCACATACAGGATTCTGAGAAGACTGGGAATCATGCAGCATTACACACAGTTTTTTTTTTTTTTTATCTAAACCCTCCTCGTCTTGAAGAAAATAGCAGCAGCTGGGAACAAACAGAACAAAGAAGGGGCTGCAAAATGACTATGCCGCCCTGTTTAAGAGAAAATGGACAGCAAGGTTTGTCCATCCTGCAGAAACAATGAGGAGCAAGTTATGTCAACTCGCTGAGCAAGGGCAATTCAGTTTTTAATCTGGCCAATTGTTTTGTTCAACAATAAGACATTAACTGATTGAAGGTAGCAGCCATGTCAAAGAGAACAAACCTTCCGGCTGACTAACAAGTTTCGTGATGGGAGGGCAGAGAAACTCTGTTCTGTTCCAACTAGGAAATTTCTAAAAAACTTGAAATCAATTCAAAATTTTTCCAATGGCCAGTATATGGTACTACTGGAAGACCTAAACAGATACTTTGCAGATGACATTTCTGCATGTGGGAAAAAACAACCTTAGATGAGACTAGATCATGTAAGAAACAAATTGAAAATGCGTTTCTCTAGTTATGACCACACTATCAAAAGATGCATTGATAAATGTGCAACTGTGACAAAAGAATTTCCCCTCGGGGATCAAAAAAGTAATTCTAATAAAACACAAAGATTGTGTACGAGGCACTGTACAGCTTGGGGGTGTAATCGCAGAATGACGGGGACACCAACGCACAAGTATAAATGCATGGCAATGTGTGTAACTACACATGTAGACCCTAAGCAGGAGTATAAATCAAACTTAAGTGTGGGGGTATTGGGGAGCCAAAAAGACCTTCCCACCTCCAATATCACACGTATGCAGCTCACAGCCACGTTTCGTTCCCCCCAGCTAACTCTCTCTGTGTTAGCATTGATAGATTCTGGTGCTAAGGGCAACTTTTTAGAATCAGTTAGCCACTCAGTCTGGTTTCCCAATAGAGCAGCTCTCTAAGCCACACACTGCCAGGTTAGTCGACAGCAGAGTTCTGGCTCGTATAACTTATGTCACCTTCCCCATTGAGTTAGTCAGGCAACCACCATGAGAAGATTTCTTTCAATCTCATTACTGCTCCTAAGTCATCAGTAATTCTGGGCTTTCTCCGGCTGAAGCTCCACAACCCTCTCATTGATCGGTCAGCTGGGAGAATAGCTCGTTGGAGTCCATTCTGTTTTTCTATTTGTTCACACCCTGCCTCCTGCTGGGGGCACCATTAAACCCACCTGCAATGAGCTCCCAAATTTGACCATGATCCCTTTGGGGAGTTGTTTTGTAAAGAGCTGGCGCTTTTGAGTCCAACTTTTGTGTTTTTTGGCTGTGTTCCAAATCCTTGTTAACAATGTGCTCAGAGACTTTTTGAACCGTTTTGTGTATGTGTACCTTGATGATATTCTCATCTTTTCAAGAGATACTGAGTATACTGAGTTACTGATTGTTACGGCCGCCACTGGCTGCTGTTTAGCGTGTATTAATTGTGTTGTTTCCATGAGAGATTCTGCCGGTTATGCTAATGCAGCTGTGTGAATCCCCATCGAGGATTGGTCCCTCTGGAGATGAGACTACCTATCTTCCTGGTTGCTGTTCGCTGACATCTGTGATTGGTGTGGCTGTGATCTGACTGAACCTAGCAATCATAAGTCTCCAATCAACCCCAGCTTCACCTTAGCACCTAAATAGCTTGTGTTTCCACAGTTTAGCTGTGACCAGTGATCAGTTCACCTCGCTGTTGATTGCATATCATTGTTTTTAGTCTACAGAGTATTGTTTGTTTTCTTTAATTGTCTTTTGTAGGCTTATGGGTGCTTAACCAGAACCATTCCAGTTGGTGTATTCCACCTCATTTCCAATCCCAATTATATGTTACTGCTCTATAAGACGAGCCGGGTCGTAACACTGATCATGTGTCCCATGTCAGCCAGGTGCTTCAACGACTGCTTGAGAACAAGCTCTATGTAAAGGCGGAGAAGTGCAAGTTTCACGCAAGGTCTGTAAGTCTTTTGGGATACATCCTTGACAGCTTGCAGTTGAAGACAGATCCCAAATAAAGAGAAGTGGCAGAATGGCCAAGTCCCATATTGTATATACTGTATACCAAATCCACCTACCATCTGCACATAATACTTGTTCATTCCAGCATCCTTTGCACTATGCTCCAACGCACCGTGTACATGTATGCACGTATGTGTATGTGCACCTGTATATCACATTCACATATAGAGGTTGACACATCATACATGCTTCTCACTGGCTTATGCATCGCCAAGAAAACTATTCTCATGAACTGGAAGGCCAAAAAGAATATAAAATATGGCTTGGAGGGACCGGTTTGTGTCCCTGGTTTGCTTCGTTGGCCTCAGATCCATGCTTCCCCATTTCTCTGTCAGCCAGTTGTCAGACCTCCTCCACTGGCAGTGCTCCGGTTTATTCTGGGCTCGTGCCTGGATTTCTTGGCCCTTGGGGGATCGGTGGGTTGGGGGTGGTATGCAGCTGTGCTAGTTGATTTTGCCTTGTTGCTGGTTTGGCTGGCGTTGCACGGCGGCCTGGGGGCGTGCTGTGCATGGGGGACGGCGGACTGTTATTGGTGGGTGCACGCTGATGCGGCGTGTTTGCTGCCGGGCTGGGACTTGCTGCTGGTGTTTCTCTCCGCTGGCTTTCCCTGTCGTGTTCTGCTGCTCGCTCTCTCTCGTTTGCTCGACCTCGTTCGCCAGAGTCGCTGGGGGCTGCCGGGCATTGGGTGTCGCCGTGCTCGTTTGCATTCAGCTCGTCACTTGTGCATTGGCGTTGATGATTGCGTGACATTTGGGCATTTTGGTTGTTCGCTGGGGAGGGAGCACTTCCGTCGGTATTGCGTTGTCAATTGGCATTAGGATGGTCGTTTGTATTTATTTAATTTTTTGGGGGGTCGTCTGTTTGTTGGGTCGGGGTCTTCCGCGTTTGCATCGCGGTGCATCTGGGAGTCATATTTATTTATTTTTCTCCCACCATTATTGGCTACTGGGGTTCTTGCCCAATATCAATCACAGGGGGTCGGTGCTGGGGTCGGTGTGGCACAGTCGTGGCGTCCCACTCTCACTAACAATGAGCAACAACAACAACGAATCAATACATAATTAAATAAATAATAAAACAGACAAAGGAGTATTTTAATACCCTCTTGTTAAAGTACAATCTGTCTGGCACACATGGTATCCAGGTCATTATACTCTAGGCTGCTGGGCAGGACAGGTCCATCCATCCATCGTCAACCTCTTATCCTGCGTACAGGATCGTGGGGGGCTGGAGCCAATCCCAGCAGACATCGGGCGCAAGGCGGGGTACACCCTGGACAGGTCGCCAGTCCATCGCAGGGCCACACATAGACGAACAACCACTCACGCTCACACCTGAGGACAATTTAGGGTCACCAATCAACCTAGCCTGCATGTCTTTGGATGGTGGGAGGAAGCCAGAGAGAACCCACACAGACACAGGGAGAACATGCAAACTCCACACAGAAAGGCTGGGGCAACCGGGGTTTGAACCCACAACCTTCTTGATGTGAGTGCTAACCACTGTACCACCGTGCCGCCCGGGAAGGACAGGTTCAAAAATAATATTATATATAATATTATTAATATATAATAATTAGCACTTAACTGTTTTTATCATGTAGCACTTTGGGATTTATTTAAATATAAAGTTATTATCGTAATTAATTTAATATTTAATGTGGTTTCCACAGTAATGGGCTGAGGCAGAGTCAAAGTAGATCAGGCTGATGTTTCCCCTCTCGACCGGCAGCTGGCAGTATGAGTGCATTTAAATGTACGGCTGGTTTGGGTCTTTGTTAGCTTACATGCCAACATTGATCCAGGTCAGTGAAAAACATGTATTTAATGCCCTTCATGTCATATTTGATGTTAATAGGTTATTTGCAAATTAATTATATACATTGTGTATTTATTTTGTATTTGTATATAATTTCACAACAGGACATGGAGAAATTAACACATGATTAGAGATCAGAAACAGCTTTATTGCCAAGTAGGTTTACACATACACAGAATTTGCTTTGGTATTTTGGTGCATAACAATAAACATGTAAGTAAGCCTAATGCAGGTGAAGAATCATAAATATAAAATGAACAATACGATATAAAATATAAAAGAATAATAAAGAATGTGTGCATGTTATAAAGGACAATTACAAAAAAGAGATTGATTTGTTTTTGGTGGACACAATTCAATGGACCTAGCTCCAGTCATAGCACCACCTGTACTCCCGGTTTTTACACTGCACCTTCATCGATCTATCCTCATCATCATCATCATCATCATCATCCAACCTCAGCTTGCACATAAGGTCAGCTAAATGAATAAATGTAATGTAACGTACTTCACTCTTGTGCTGTGAACGTGGATAAATGCACAATATTAAACTGCATGTACATTTATTCATTTAGCTGACACTTTTATCCAAAGTGACTTACAATTGCTATTTGTAGTTTTTTTTTATGTCAGAGGTCACACACCTCTGAAGCAACTAGGGGTTAAGTGTCTTGCTCAGGGACACAATGGTGGATGGGTCACAGAGGGGGATTGAACCGGGGTCTCTCAACCTTTAGGTTCAGGTTTGTTTTTTTCTAACGTTTCCCTGGTATAGTGCTTTCATAATGTCACAGAATGGCCTTTCGAGAATCTAGGCTTTTATTTTGTCTTTCTTCAAATGCATAAACAAAAAAACTAATTTGAAAAAAACAACATAATTTGGATTCTAAAATAAAAACATCAAACATTGTATTTCCGGTTCAAATGAAGAAACAAACTAACAAACTGTACATGGACCTCTTGTTGTAGTTACTCACTGTGCCCACAGGAGAGCAGCGAAGAGTCATAATTTTAGCTTTGTGCCTCCACTCTGCTCTTCTTCTCCTCTTCTCCTTTTCTACCTCTTCTCTTCTTCCTTCATTCCTCCTCTCCTCCTTCTCCCCCCCACCCCCTTTTGCTTTCTCCTCCCCTCAAACCAGCAGAAAACAGACCTGAAACTTTCCTGTGTTCCAAAATGCAGCGACGCCTGTAAGGTAGTTTAGACAGTCAACTTGAGCTGCACCGAAAACACATTCCCCGTCATCCAACAATCACACCGTCTCGATTTGGAGGTCTGTTTAAACTGCAACAGTGTCCCTGCTCTGTCAGAGTGCTGCTGCCTGCATGAGTATTGCTGCTGTTCTTTCAACCCCACCACCACCACAGAGGTCGGAGCCTAGACGCCAAACTGTTCTGCTGTAATACATTTTTCAGCTTGAGCTGTCTGACTGAACTGACAAGTTAACAAACCTTTTTGTTGAAGCAAAGAGACGGACATGGTTTTTTGGCACAAATCCTGTTTACAATTTTGTTTAGTTTTTACAGTGAAGGACGACGAAGCACAAAAGGAAATATGGATTCAAACTGGCTTCTCTCCTGCTCAGCTCCCCTTTAACACAGAAATGCCCGAAGAGAAAACTCCAAGAAAAAAAGTGGCTCAGACAGCTGAATTAATAAAAGGACGACAACAACTTGCTGATTAATGTCTAAAAACTGGGGAAAAGTCTGGCAGCCAAAGTTGTAAAATAGTTCCTATTAAATTACAGTAAAATACAATATATTCATATATAAATAATTACGAGATCAGGATCTCGTAATTATGAGATAAGGCTTCCAATTTTTTTCTTTGGTGAATGCAATGCGCTTCTGTAGAAATCAAACATTCATCTGATGTGAACACTTTTCAAACGTGTAATAAAAAGACATCAGACTCACCCTGTTCCTGTGAAGGTCCGTCAGGTCAGCAGCTCGCTGGTGCCCGTCCTTGTAGCAGAGAGACCTGCTCATTTATATAATGTGACTCCACCCATATAAGCCCATGGGCCAGACCAGATTTCACAATCATACCTATATGGGGGGGGGCAGAGGGTGTGGCTGCCCCAGGCCTACTGTTACCTTCAGTTACAAAGGGGCCACCCCGAGCCAATCTGCTTGACTGAACAAGTATTTTTGTTGTTGAATACACTGATTAAATCACTTGTTTGTGTATCTTGATTGTGGCAAAAAGAAAAAGTCAGACTCAGGGAACGTCTGTGTCTTCTGCAGAGACGAGCCCCCCCCCACCTCTGCTAAGGGGTTGTCATCAACAAACAGCTCCCTAAACAAACAGTGGCTAATTTAGCATTATCTCTAAAGCTAAACTATTAATAAATCCATGTGTATATTTATGCAAATTATTTGGTAACCACGTATGCATGTCAGCTTGTGCTTGTACTCTGTGTACTGTGTCAGTTCCTTAAGTCCATTAAAAAGTGTGACAGCGATCCCACAGTAAGAAGCCATTTCTCAACATAAACTTAAACAAGTCATGTCTCTGCGTCATTTCTCATAACATGCAGTATTAATACGTATAATCATATTTCTTTGTCACACAAAATAACATAAATAAACACATCAGAGGCCTGTACTATGAAGGGAGTTCAACTCAGGGTTGACAAACTCTGACTGCTATTTGCATAATAAGAGTTTTTTCACAACAGCGCATGCTCCGTATTATCCCCAGAAGAATGCACGTTGATAGTGTCGGGATAAGAGGAGTTTATAGACACGTTAACAGCTAAATCTAATATCGTGGCGGCCGACAAAGCCAAGGAGGCTTGTTGGTATTGTATGGAGTAAATTTGTAATTATCTTCACAGTGTTATTGTTGGCAAATTCTTTATTATGTATCCTGATATGATTAAGATGGAAAGGTACAACTGTACATAAAAAACAAGAGTTCCAAGATTAATCTACATGTAAAAAACCTGAATATTCTCTGACATTATAGTGATACATTTATGAGAGAAATTCATCACTCACACACCTCTGGCATGCATAAGGCATGCAGTGGAAAGTTATATTAAACTTCACAATTAGATTTAGCAGTGAGGAAATACTTATGAGTTTAGTCCACAATCACTATATTATCATGCACTTTAGAGACTTTGCTTTTTTGTGACTTTAATGTCAGGGAATTTCCGAGTTTTGTTGTTGTAAATTTGCCACTTTTCTTCACGGTTTATTACCCCCCCCCGACAATGGCTCCATATTTTTTGGACAAGTAAAATAGTCAATCTAAATATGTGAAAACACATACTGTAGGCCTATGTACACACTTATAGCCTACAGATGGGCTACATCTCAGAAAGTGGCCCATTATTTGATTAAGAGCTCCTCCCTAAAATCACAGAGGCTGTAGGGCTCGCACGTTAGCACGTCAGCTGCAACCGCAGTGGAACAAGTCAGGATGAAATCTAAACATATTTTATTCAAGTAGTGTGTATTAATAGCATATTTCTCATCATTAACACCGAGTACAGATGTGGTGTGTAGTCCACATATACATTGTAACCTCAAGTTATAAGGTCAATAGAAGTAAATTAGTAATAGCTTTTCCACAGGAGCAGCTAACTCATAACATAATATAAGTAGGCAAATGCAAATGAGTAACAAAGTAGTTATTTGGTAAGAGACAGCTTTAACCGGTATACTGTCAAGTATTAATGAGCTGTACAGAAGCAAACATTTTGAAAATCAGAACACCTGTTCCATTTAAACTTTGGTTTTTCTACTAATGTCACTCAAATCCAGTAAGTGCACACACACTGTGCTCATAGCGCTACATACACAGCAAATATGAACAAAATACAACAGAACATAAATAATAAAAATATAACATTCCCCTGCCCACCTGACCACATAAACATAGCACCCACACAAACCCAAAGAGTGAGACAGAGAGAAACTAGCTAGTCATAGGCCTGAGAGAACAGGTAGGTATTGATCCTGGAGGGCTGGAGGGTTTGTAAGCAGAGAGCAGGCCAGAGATGGATTTTTGAGTGAGACCATTTACATATTTGTAAATGGTGAGCAAAACTTTAAAATCAAGTATGTATTTTACCAGAAGGCAGTGAAGTAATGTGTTTAGTTTTTCTGTCCCAGTGAGTACTCTGGCTGCAGCTTTTTAAGTGAGCTTTGACTAGCATGGAGAAGATGAATGCATGAACCCGTTTTTCTGACTGAGACTAGATGGAATTTACTTTGGAAGTATTTTTAGGCCTTAAAGTGCTGTTCTACTTATACTTGTTATATGACTTGTGAAGTCTGACCCCAGGACCTTCTTGTTGTGAGGCCACAGTGCTGTCAAGTTAACGAGGTGAGGAATAGGGTTTTAGGGGGAAGGGATGTGACAACTGACAAAAGGGAGAGAAAGAGGTTAAACAGGCTTACATACGTATGTGCAGGTGGGTGATTGGACTAGAGAGGCCCAGGTGGATGAAATGAGTGAAGCACGGGTGGTTGAATTTGAGGAATTAAGGTAGCAGGTGGTTGACTTAGTGAGAGAAAGAGGCGTGGTCCTGTTCCTGAACTTTAGTTGAATAACTTCACGACCAGAATATGACATTTACATAAACCATACCTCACCTTCCTACATTGGACCCCTAAGGGGAAATTCTTGAGTTGAGTTAGCCACTAAGCCACTACTTCATTGAGCTTGTTGCTTGTTAAAGTTAGCTGTCAGACTCTGAACCCCTCACCTTTAGTCAGGTCTCTCACCTTGGGGATCTTCAGAATGGCAGAGTTCTTGGGGGGGGGTTCAATAGATTTTTAACGAGGACAGAATCGGATTGTGGATCCGAACTCGGGATTTAGCAGTGGTTGAAAAGTAGGGTTACAATAATAACCTCATGTTAACCACGGAGAAGCTCACAAATAGACCTCAACAGAAATTAGCCCCTAGATTAAGGCCCTCCCTTCTCCCCTTCTGCCACAGTACCTCCTTCCCCCACCTTAGCTTCAGAGTGATGAATGTTTCTTCATACATTTACACAAGTTCACACAAATCTCGATGGTGTCAGGTCACTGTGAGGAATGCAGGAAATACAGGTAGTGCAGTTGCTCCAGGCCCTGTGGCCTGTTCAGACTGATGTCTGTCAATAGCCGATGGGGCTTCTTCCAAGTAAGTACTTAATTTATAGGGCTGTGCAAGTTAACGTGTTATTAGAGACAATTTGTTTTTATTATCAGTCTATTATTATTGTTTTGAAAGTCCGTTGCTCACTGGCTCTGAATACACATACAGTCAAACCATGGGTCAGCCTGCAAATCAGCCACCCAAACAAGCAGCGGACCGAGGCTTCAGCAGACTACGCTGGATGCAGTGTGTGGGAGAAGCAGATAAACCAAAACAAGACAAGCAATCAGATGCCATAGCGCAGTGGAGAGCTACACACTGCATGCTGGTTAGTACTGGGGAAGATTTCAGTCTGAGGAACGTTCTTAAAATCACAACGTAGTCGCTTGGCCCCGTGGTATGAGAAGCCGCCTAGGCCACAATTGAATACTTCGCTTGCACATACAGTCATTTGTAAGTATGTATGTATCTGCGAGGTTAGTTTTATGTATGCTTAAGGTTAGTATGTATATATGTGTAAGAGTGTAAATAAGTGCTGTATTTTATTTTGTTAACAGAAATTCCCAGCAAAAGATTGTTTTGAGCTAAATGCAGTGCATTATGGGTGACCCACAGTAGTTGGGAATGCCATGCTATGGGTAAGTAGGGATGCATTCTGCTCGGACACATATTAAGCAATAAATGTTGTTTACGTTTCGTATGATGTGTAAAACTGTCAGCATTCACCATTGATATTGATTTTCAAAGACATACTGGCAAAATTCGTAGTAATATTGCTCTACAGGCTATCGTTCATTGAATGTGTAGTGACAAATAGCATTTTGACTTGCTGCTAACGAGCTCTGTGGTGCACGTGACAGACTAGTCTATTAATCTGGAACCTTGCTTTCTAGTTCGAGTGAGAGCAGACATCTGACCAATTTCTCATTCATGCTGAGCAACTGTGGTTGTGATTGTGTCCCATTGTGGCAGGTATGTTTATATATAAAACTGTAAAGCATTTTATTGCAGTGTACTGTATGTAGTTGACAAGTTAAACTGGCAGGAGTAAATTTGTGTAGGCTGCAGACAGGCCTGCTAAACTGCATTGCCACCACAAGGTGGTAGCACAGCATATCTTGGTTCTATATTTGTAAAACA
Organism: Micropterus salmoides; assembly: GCF_014851395.1. NCBI lineage: Eukaryota > Metazoa > Chordata > Actinopteri > Centrarchiformes > Centrarchidae > Micropterus > Micropterus salmoides. Next base: position 2,192,883 of record NW_024041039.1, read on the forward strand.
GAGCTTTAGAGTGAGATTGGGTTAAAATGTAATCCATTAAATATTATTGCATTTTGTTGTGGGGACAGCCCGGCTGACGGTGAGTGTCCTGGTTTTCTTTTTTCGCTTTATTTCTCCCATTGTTTTGCTCTGCCTGCCTCCCTGTTTTCTCTTCCTCTCTCCCTCCGGTCCTGAGCCCAGCCAATGACCCGCACCTGCACCTCATCAGCCAACCATCCTCGCTTGATCGTCGTTGCTCCATACCCGGTGCCAACCTCTCGAGCTCTGGTGTTAATGATCCCTGTTTTCCAGTCCCCGGTTGTTCTTCTTCCGGTTGTCTCTCTGCCTTCCCTCCCAGGTTCACTCACGCCCGTCCTCCGTTCTGTCGGCTGGGCTCATCCTCCGGTCCTCTCCTCTCGGGCTTCCTCCACGGCGTCCCGTTGTTGCGTTTGGGTCCTTTCTGTCCCGTCTCACAACACATTTATTGTTGATGGCAGCTTACTATTACAAAGCTAAGAATATGTTTTAATTTCTTATGTTTTTGATACCTTTTTTTTAAAAACTTTTTTTATATTCACATTTATATTTTTTTACATAAACTGTACCCATTATACGATCACATTATGTGTGACCCACAGTAGTTGGGAATGTCATGCTATAGTGCTTGGTATCACACAGCTGATGCTGTTGCTAGGTTACGACCATATCATTCTCTATCAGTTGGCTATGCTAAGCTAAGCTATCACACGGTGTTCCTCTGATCAGCTGTGGGGCTGACTGACCTTACGTGGCGTTAACGTCATAAATCCGATGTAGCTGCTGCTCTGCTTTGGTCCTGCTGAACTTGTAACATTGTCCCTTTTGACAGACAAAACAGTGAAAATGTGATCTGTGTACCCGACATGTTGGGCTGAAAACAGCATCCAGCAGTTTATGTTGTCGCTCACTTTCTCTTAAACGAGATATTTCCTCCTCATATTCTGCTATTGTTCTTTCAAACAGCCCAAATATCTCCTCAGCGGCCGCGTCGAGTCGCTGTTTCACCAACGATTTCAGCATTTAGAGTTTTGACATGCAGCTCACAATGTAGAGAAAATGTCCTCAGCAGCTACTTAATCAGTCAAAAACTGTCCAAAACAGTTAAAAACAGTTTGCTCTCTTCCAATCTGCTGCTGTTGCTAGGTTACAAGGCTGTCATACCATTCAGTTAGCAAGTGAAATAGAACTTAAGTGAGTCTTCTGAAATGCAGAATTCAATCTTCACGTCTTTTGAAGGGATACTTTGTGATTCTTATCAATACAATTTTTGTTAAATTCGGGGATTATTTCCCCATGGGTCGGTAGCTCTCTGTTTTTCGTGTGCTCTGAAAAAAAATCTGGTTTTCCTACACAGGCCCTGGGTCTGTAAATTGAGCACAAACAAGGCTACTCGGAGCGGAAGCAGCGGGAGAGAGAACGTAAACATAGCCGGCCCGAGACCATCGGGGGCCCTTCTCAAACTTTAGTTGGAGGTCCAATAACTAGACTATACTCTATCAGGGGTTTTCAAAGTCTGAGACTGCGGGCCTCCCCTCAGACTAAGCTTGAGAAACGGCGCCCCCCCCATCTTTAGTTTAGTTGGTAAGTTTCAATCAATTCCTGGATGCCTATGGGATCATGATTATATTACTTGATCGCATAGACACTCAACATTTGAGCCAAAATAGCCTAATATTGTTGTAATATAACTTCTGACTACACCGAATAGTTTTAAAAAGGCCTGTCCTAAGGCATTTATTAGTTTCTGACTCTGATGGGGGAAACAGTTCCCAAAAACTACTGTATCTCTGAACTCTCACACATGCAGGCTCTTTTATGTGATCTCCTTTTGAAAACTACTGCAATAAGTAGTGTAATATTGTCTGGAAATAAGTGTCTTATTAGGGAAACATTTCTGAAAGGAAAGTCAAAACAAAGCAAAAACGTTTTACTTCCACATTTTCTAAAGACTATTTTAAATCTGTGCACAGTGATGCAGTGATCTTTCTATCCACACAACACATTTTAGAAAAAGTTACATCAACACTGAATGAGATTCACAAAATTATATAATTTGTGGTGTCTTTGTAGAATAATGATCAATATTTCTATTATTGATCTAAATGTCATAAAGATATTTGAACAACTTCTTAAAATATATACAGGCAAGCTCTGCCATTTTTGTTTTTTTAATTATAGCTGTTGCTGTGTAAAAAATGTCTCAAATGAAGCACTCCCTCTCTCCCTCTCTCTCTCTCCCACAAACACATTGACAGCGGACCAGTCTGTGTATTGAATGATTAGTATCATGAACACAGCTGCACGAATCAGTCGAACACGCTGTCAATGTCGGAGACCCACCTTGAAAAAAGTTACTAGCAAGAATACAACAGAGGAAGACACTGTAGCTTTCAGCTCACTTTATGAAGACAGAAATATTTCAGACATGAGGTTACATGTTATTCAGGCCGTGATTAAAGAGCACTGGCTTTTCCAAACCAAAAAAATGGTGCATCAAATTCATTTGAAATTGATTATCAATGCACACATGGAAAAGGTGTGCCTGATTGAGTGACAGGAACATTTCAACTGCAATATAATATCAGGAATCATTTATAATCCAACATTGAAGTTTTCTCCTTTTTGATGTTGTCAAAACAGTCGAAACAAGATTTGTACTGTAAAAGAAATCTTATACAGTGTTTAGGACATTTCCTATTAGTGGCTGCACACAACTCCTCTGTGGCAATGAGTATTTATGTTCTGGATTGTGCAGACAAAGCACCAGTCGCATATTTCCAGTGATGAAGTGTTCAATTCATAAAACTCCTGCCGAGAGGCCAAATTCATTAATCTAAAGAGAGAGTTGAGTTATCTGTTTTATAACACTGGTAAGTGCAGCTGCTCGGGGCAGGGGGGGAGGTTCATGTTCTGTTTACTAATTTGGGCCTCCTTTAGCCCTCGTTAGTGATCCATGCAGTAATAGTGGTAAGATGGGCTTGTGTCATGACTCTTTTGCCTTGAAGCAGGTTGAACCACATCTGTACCATCTTTGCACTGTGATTCTGAAAACTATTTTCAAAAGTGTCCAAAAGTAGACTAGGAGCCAGAGCGTTCAGCTATCAAGCTCCTCTCCTGTGGAACCAGGTTCCAGTTTGGGTTCAGGAGGCAGACACCATCTCCACATTTAAGAGTAGGCTTAAGACTTTCCTCTTTGATAAAGCTTATAGTTAGGGCTGGCTCAGGTGAGTCCTGAACCATCCCTTAGTTATGCTGCTATAGGCCTAGACTGCCGGGGGATTTCCCATGATGCACTGAGCTCCTCTCTCCTCTACTTTCTCTCCCTCTGTATGCAACCTCATCCCATTATTGCATGTTACTAACACAACTTCTCCCCTTTCCGGTAGTCTTGTGCTTTCTCGTCCCTCTCCTCTCTCCTCCTATCACTTCCTGCAGGTTTTCTGGCTCTGGAGCTGTGGAGTCTGGATCTGTGGTTGCGGGTCACCTGCTGCCCCCGTGTTCCTGCTCAACACCCTCTGCTACAACGACTATTGTTGCTAGTCTTATTGTTATTATTGTTATTATAATCATTAACATTACGATGGTTACCATTAACACTATTATAAATATCTGTACCATTTTTCATTTAGTCTATAGCAACATCACCTTTACTGTCTGTACCTCTGTGTGTATATTGTGTAGGCTGCCTCCCTCTCTCTCTCTCTCTCTCTCTCTCTCTCTCATCCCAACTGGTCGAGACAGATGGTCGCCCACCCTGAGCCATGGTTCGGCTCGAGGTTTCTGCCTCTTAAAGGAAGTTTTTCCTTGCCTCTGTCTCCCAGTGCTGCTCTTGGTGGGAACTGTTGGGCTTCTGTAAATATCATCACAGAGTACGGTCTAGACCTGCTCTTTTATGAAAAGCGCTGTGAGATAACTGTTGTTGTGATTTGGTGCTATATAAATAAAATTGAATTGAAAAACGGCAAGCCTGGTTTTAGACTTCCGGGTGTTCTGAAAGTCTTTGACGTTCTTAGTGCTATTCAACTTGCATCTCACCATTGCACCAAGAATGGTCAGTTTGAAGGTGCCCACAACATCATCCTGGCTTATGGTGGTAGCTAAGCATGTTCTGAAGGATTTTGATTTTGTACTGGGAAACTCACGGTGTGTTTCTTGAGGCACATAAACAGTTGGAAGTTCACGGCCATGATTTTTGTGCACCCCAGGAACAAGGTTGGTATTTAAAGGAGATGAGTTTGTTGCCACTTCAAGCATGGCTTCTGCTAATTTACTATTCTGGTTCAGTGTTCTAGCTTCCAGGATACTCTTCACTGGTGGCTGGTGATCTGCATTGATGAATTGTCCAATTCCTGGTTTTTGCTGTGCATATTTTTTCCATTCTTTGTAATAATCTATTTTTCCAACCTCTTGCTGAAGTAGCTTTTTACTTTCATTTATCTTTTTTATGTTTGGTTTTGCAGCTCCCTCTGCCATGTACCAGTCCCCTCCTCTGATTGCTTCAGTCCACTCTTTGCGCTTGATGAAAGGCTCCCATTGGCCTGGATGTCTGAGGAGAGTGTCGGCCTCCACAGATCGGAGGCGTTCTGCTTACTGTTTACTGGTGGTTGGTGATCTCCGTTGATGAACTTTCCAATTCCTTTTCTCTTCTTTGCATCCTGCTGCCACTCTTCGTACAGTTTCACTTTCCCAGTTTCTTGCTCAAGAGCTTCCTCAGTTTCTTTCATGAGTTTGATTTTTTTCTTTGCTGGTGCAGCTCCCTCTGCCATGTACCAGTCCCCTCCTCTGATTGCTTCAGTCCACTCTTTGCGCTTGATGAAAGGCTCCCATTGGCCTGGATGTCTGAGGAGAGTGTCGGCCTCCACAGATCGGAGGCGGTCTGCTTCTAAAGCGATCTCTTCTTCACTGGCCTTTGGTTTCATGCCTCGTGCCAAAGCGTGAAACAGGCAGCTCTTGCCCTCGCTATCTATGTTTACTGTCTGGTTATTGATGCGCACGTCATAATGGCCGTCTGGGTGTTGAGCACTCTTTGGTCTGTAGATCAGTGTCACAGTTTGATTGGTGGCTTTAGCTCCTGGGCTCAGCTCCTGCATCTTGGTAAGTCTGCCATGGCTGTCCTCTGTTAGAATAACAACCTTAGTCCCAGTGGCTTCTGACAGGACTCTGATATCGAGAATGGTGCCTGCAGTCACAGGGTTCCTGATCTTTTCAGCATGTGACTCTGAGCGTTTACCTGCCTCTCCTGCAGATTTATGTTTAGCATTCGGGTCTCCTGGCATGTATGAGATGTATCTGTTGTTCTGTCCAGCTTTGAGTTTTTCCTCTGTTCTGTCACTCTTTAAGCCAGTTCTTACATAACGGCCAATGACGCCATTTACTTGGCCTTGAACATGAGAAACAATGTGACTGGAGAACTTCTGGTGGAACACTTCTACCAAAGCATCAGCCAGTAAAGCACTGATGGTGTCGGCCAAGTCCTGCTTGAATTCTTCAGCATCTCAGCATCAGAAGCAGACACTGACACTTTCTTCTCCACCAGATTCTTCAAGAATCCAGGAATGCTGATTTTGTCTTCATTGTTTGTACATGGGGTGTACTGAATCTTCTCTGAGATTAATTCTGCAATGGGCTTGATGAGAATTTCTTCTGAATCATAGAGAGTACAACACAAGCCTTCCTCCAAGACAAGAAATTTAAGCTCTGGAATGTCCTCGTTGTTGTACGGGCTGCGTTTTCTAAGACGGAGCAATCCCTTGTCGTCTAAAGTGTAAACAGTGAAACCATAGGGGACATAGTCCTCAATTTCTTGGAAAAACTCTACCACAGCATCCTGACTCACAGTTTTCAGTTTGATCAGAAGTTCATCCTTTTCACTTTTGTAGGTATCATCTGTAAATCCACTCGGCACAGTGTTGGTTTCTTCAGCGATACGTAAAATGTCCATTGGATCATTAATGTCAGTTTCTTCTGTGTCTATTGAGTCAAAGATGGCCTTGAAGAATGAAGCAGGAGGAGCCCGGACAAATGTCTGGTCTCCTGTAGACAGGAAGCCGTACTGGCTGACGTGGCCCCAGATCATGGCCAGGATGATGTTCAGGTGCTGCATGCAGACCATGGGGCTGGACAGGTAGGTCAGCTGCACTCCCTGATCCAGCAGCAGGGAGTCCACTTCGTCGATTATGATGCACTGATAGCTGCGATCAGGCCTCACATCCTTCATCTCAAATATCTGACGAAGGTGATCTGCAGCGAAGGCTTCGATAGTGCCATAGACCACGTCCTTCTGGTAGCATTCTTTGCGATCTTTATCTTGGGTTTTATTTGTGTTTGTGTCAGCTGTCAAGCCAAAGTACTTGTAGAAGTTGGTCCATTCTTCTGCATCTCTTTGACATAACAAAGAAGAGCTGGACACCACATCTACTTTTTCACCCCTAAGCACACGCAGCACTGCAAACATTGCTATGACACAAGACTTCCCTTCTCCAGTGCCCATCTCCAGGAGAATCCCAGTGTCAGACAAGGCCAAGAGGCACCAGCTGATCATCTGGGTGGTTCTGGGCCACCACTTCCCTTCAGCCTGGCACAGGTTTACAGCATTGCATAAGACTGCCAGGACCTCCTGAAGGTCTTCTGTGTCCGTGCTGTGACTCAGATTCATAGCTCGCTGTACATCTGTGTGGTTTTTAATTTCACCGGTTTCGATCAGGTTTGTTACATGAGTTACTACACTGTATGATTTACTCAGTGTTTGTTCTAAACGCTGGATCAGATTCACAGTTCTAGTTGACTCTAAGAGTTTAAGGAGAGATTGGCTGTCCTTGTCTGTCCACGTGGAAGACACCTGATACGTTGCCATCAAGTGTAAAATCTTCATGATGGAAATACAGTCTTCATCATGATGGTGGTCAGTTAATGCTCCAAGGAGGTTTAAGGCCTTTACGGGGGACCAAAGTCCAAGATTTGAAACCATCTGGAAGAGTTCCTTGAGTTGTGCTGTTGAGTCTTGGAACTGCTCTGCACAGTCAAATAAAATCTCCAAACACCATTTGCCTGCAGGAGATGTCCTGTTTTTCTCAGCTTCTGTTTCTCTAGTAACCACTCTCAGGAGATTCTCAAGAAAGGTCAGAACAAAGACCTCATTAGAAGGAAGTTCCTTTCCAGTAACTTTCTGTGAGATGGTGATGATTTTATTGTCAGTGTTTGTGTCGTTGATTAGGTTGGTGTGGAGCACCTGAAAAAGAGCCTTAATAAACATGTGTCTTGGTTCAATTTCCTCACTCTTAAATCTACCCATGAGGCTTTGCAGGGCCTCTGCAGCAAACACCAGGGAATCATTGTCCTTGAGCCTAGAAAGTTCCAGATTATGAGAAGAACTGAGACTTTGTTCTTCAATGATAAATCCACGTCTAAGCTGAGGGTTCCCTGTTCCCATCCCCTCGATGCCGTACTGAAAGTAATCAGAGATGAAGTCACTGATGGTACCGTACACAATGTCTGCTTCATAGACCTCCCTGTAAGATGCATTTGTTTTCTTCATGTTTGTGTTGAGAGAGATTCCCAGGTGTCAGACCTCTCCTGAGTTCGCTCCTCTGAGGGAACATCAGCGCTCAGCATAATGTCCAGTTTGTTTCCCATGCAGACTTGTGTGGCTGCAAACATGGCTGTGACACATGGGTCTTCTTCCACACCAACCAGTTGTAGCTCTCCACTCTTCTGAGTCAGCACCAACGCACACCACCGCAGCATCTGCCTCACTGTGGGCCACCAGCCTTTGGTGTCAAAAACTGCTTTGCAGAGCTGAGACAGAGACTTCTGTAGGTCGTCTGCATTCAAGGGATCACGTGTGAAGGAATCTTTAACAAATGGTGCATCTTTAGGTGCATTTTCTGCGTACTGCAGGACGCCAGTGGTAATGTTTTTTATCATATCAACCACAGAATCATCCAAATTCCATAACATCTTCACTTCTGCTAGAGCTGCAGGTAGACTGCTCTCATCGTTCCTTCTGAGAGTATTTAGGAAATCCTGATGGAATCTCTCAGGGCCAGCAAAGTCCAGAGCCTGGACGAGAGTGCGTCCGGACTCATCCGTCCACTCTGGTGATATGTCATAAGCTTGCACCAGCTTAAGGACTTCAGTTATTGAAACATCCTCTGCATATTTCTGTGACAGTACTTTGAGCAGAGTCACTGTCTCCGTTGGGGTCCATTGGTTTCTTTGCACAAGTCTGAGGAGCATCTCAGTGGATTTTGAGTGGGTTTCTTTGCCGGTTAGGTGTGTGAGTGTGGATAAGAGAAGCTTCAAGCACTGGATTTCCATCTTTAAAATGAACACAGAGGCTCTTCCCACTACATTCTGCAGTGATGATGCGAGGGTGCTCAGGAATTCTATAAGACAAAGGTTCTCAGTGGAAAGCTTATCTCCAGCCCACTGTTTGGCTATGAGGACTGCGTCAGTATCAGAGCTGCTATAGTCAGTGAAAAAGTGCATCAGGTTCAGGTACAGGGCTTGAGTCAGCAGGAGACTCTCAAAAGCATTGCGTGCTGATTGGCTGATGGAGTCCACCAGGGACTGCACCTGATTGGAGATGCTTTGTAGGGGAACTCCCTCGGGGATCTCCAGAGACAGGGCACACAGCTCTGTGATGAACACCTGAGTGTGCTGCAGAGTGCTGAGGGACGGGGGAGCACTGATCCATTCATCGAACAGAAGTTTGTCCAGGACTGACAGGATCTCCCGCTGCTGGTCTGCTGTCAGCTGAGTGAGACTCAGATCTGGAACAGGGGAACTGCATTTCTTAGAGAGGATTTCTAGAAGCTCATCCCTGCCGGATTCATACTTAGCCTCAAACTCATCCAGATGCCACATCTGAACATCTCGCTTGGACTCATATTCTTCTGAAATGTTGCTGCTCTGTTTCTCATGCTGCTCTTTGGCTCGTTGCTGCAATTCTTGTAGTCTTTGATCCAGTTTTTGTCTCTCCTCTTCTCTTCTCCTCTCTTGCTCTCTTCTGTTCTCCTCCTCTATTCACACACATTCGTAGGGGACAAACAGTTCTCATTGATTTACAGTAAAATACAATACCTTTGAATTTCACTAAATGAACGGCTGGTGTATTAGTAAACGTTTGTTTTTTCCAAAACTTCTTTAATTTCTCTCCAACATCTATCAAAGAGCAGATTTCTCATTCATCTGATATGAAAACTTTTTAAAGATGAAAAAAAAAACCCCCATCAGACTCACTCACCCTGTTCCTCTGATAGTCGTCAGGTCAGCAGCTCGCTGGTGTCTCCTCCAAGTCTGTCTGTAAACAGAGACCTGCTCCTTTATATTATGGTGACTCCCCCAGTAGAGTCTATGGGCCAGGTCATATATTGGTGCCATCTGAGTGGGCAAAACCTTATCTATAATAAATTGTTCATAAGGTCAATATCCATATATCCATCCGGGATCTGGTCATGGGGTAAAGTCAATATATTTTGGACCTTTTGTTATTTTCCCCTGTTAGAGCCTTTGTATAATTTCCAAAAAGCACTCAAATAGCCAATATTATATTAACAGTGAGTAATCTTATAATTCATTTATATCTATTCTAATCTACTGTATTCCTAAAGTTTGTTGATTGGTATAAAAATGTATTTGAATCTGGATACACTTTTTGTAGTTTTGAAATGAAAAATGTTGCTGTGAACATATAATATTGGGAAGTGAAAAATCCACTTTTAAATGATATCTTAATTAGACTTTAACATGAACCAACAAATACAAAACAGGCCAACAGGCTAGACGGTGTCGAAGGAGACGACCATAACATACACATAGGGGGAGCCCCCCTTCATGACAGTACCACATTTGGGTCCTCTCTTAAACACAATAATACAGTATTAGACACACACATGAAAAAAAAAAGTAAATAAATAAAAAAGGAGGGGGAGGCCATTTCACACCCCCCCAAAAATAGATCTGGAATAATACAATACAACAAAACAGATGAATAAATAAGAATAAGAGAGGTGGGGGGAGTAGGCCCCATTAGAGACAAGTCCTGCACGCCTACACAGGGTAATATCACTAACCCTTAAACTCCTAGGCTTGAAATTCATGCAACCCAGAAGCACTTCAGTCATGCACTAGTGCACTGTGTTGCTTCCCAACTGTGATCTACCAGGCCTTTTAGCACAATCTAGTACCCAGATAGTTGCTATAAAATACCTTAATCCTACACTTTGACCTGTACGTAAGATATTTGATAGTTAGTATATCAAAAATGACCTTATGCCACCCGGCTAATGTTGAAGCAATATATTCTTCCTTGCACAAAAAGTGAGAATACAAAACAGTCTTTTGGAGTGTGTGCTTTTAAGTTGTTTGGGTGGTAGACTGAACAATAAGGGTAAAGCGTCCTTGCTCAATTTAAAATCAAAAGTTTGGCATAGTCTATCCACTATTTTATTCCAATATTCGTCATTATCTTTACGTTAAGTCCAAACACACTGAATAAAGTTCCCAACCTCAGCATTACACTTTGTACGTAGTTAAGATTTATTGTGATCCATTTTATGTCTAAGATTGGGTGTGATCTGCAAACGGTGTAGTTGTCTGAATTGGGTTTCCCTCATCCTATTGCAAGCTGAAATGTTATTTGCCACTTCCCATATCAGCATCCAGGTTGCTTCATCAATGTCTATATTCAGGCCATTAGTCCAGTCTCTGGGCAGAAATGCAGGTTTATCTTTATCTATTTAGATAATGCTTTATATCCACACCCCAAAATACCTTTGGTCTTTCCAACAGATATTATATTCTCCAACGGAGAAAGCTGATGACAAAGGTTGGCGCCCTTTTGACTATTCAAAAAACACATTTTGTCATATACTATATTTCTTACATATCTGGTCAAAAGAAAGTAGTATTTCCTCTTCATACAGATGCCCAATAGTAACAATCCCTCTACTATCCCAAAGCCCCGATCTGTGGTACCAGGAAGGAAATCTATGTTGCCCCGTAGTGGCGAGAGGGAGGATAACTGTCCCTCCCATCCTTCCATCCTTCCAGTCTCCTTAAATCCCACCATGCGTTGATGGTTGCATATCATCATATTGTCACCAACAGACGCATTAATCTTCTTTTGTCCAGAAGTAAAACCACATAAAGACAAGTCAAGTCAACAAGTCAAGAACAAAATTGGAAGCATCTGAAACACATAAAGAGATTTAGGCAAGATATTAATTTTGAGTAATGAGATCCTTCCCAACATAGACAGTGGTAGAGAAGTCCATTTTTCAAGAACCTCAGGTGTGCTCTTCAACAAGGGTGTAAAATTAGCCCTATATAGTTGGTGACGAGACGGGGTTATAACATCACAATTCCCAAAATATTTAAAGCCCTCCAATGTCCACCTAAATGAACAATATAATGGGAGACGACCATCACAAAGACTACCTAAAGGGAGGGCTTCTGACTTGGAGAAATTTATTTAATAGCCCGAAAATTGACTGAAGCAATTAATTAGGTCCAGAACTGCCAGTGCTGAGACCTCCGGGCAAGTAAGAAATAACACATCGTCAGTTTGTTACAGAATGTGTGATTAGAGTATGTCCAGCTTGAGATGAAGGAAATTCTGGATTTTCTGTGTCAGAGACAGAGATCAGAGAAACCCTAGATCAGTAACTCCGGCAACTGAACTCCTCAGGAGGAGGTTAGCTTCAGCATATTTCTCTCTGACTCCTCTCCTCCTGCGACAGCAGCTGTCTGACACACGGTTTCATTTCCTCATTCATACTGTTAATATCAAAGCACAAGTATAAAAAAATCAAAATCATGGTTAGATGTTAGTTTGTTAACCAAACATGGTCTTCAGCATGACCGCTTTTATGATTACCTGTCATCGATTAACGGACAGAGACAGCTGTCCCTGGACATCCTGATTCAATGAATTAATTCATATTTATAGCACCACCCGATTAAACTGAGGGCTCTGCCTTTATTTCCCCGTTGCCATGGGGAATCGTAATATCAGAGCTGCAATGATGATATCTCTTTTTCCTCCCCACGCACGCGATCCCAACAAGTTCAACATACTGAGAGAAACAACCCAAGGCAGACCGGCAGAATCGTGACACGTGGACCTTTTCTCTCGTGAAACAGAGAGCCTACAGATGTCCACGTCCACATCTGTGGGCTCTGCCGTTTGCTTATTAGCTCAGTTACAACAAGACTTCTGTGATGTTATATTGCATTGAAATAAATGAACAAAATCTTTCCCTACTGGTTGTTCCAGTGAAATCAGAATGACAACTTATTGTTAACAGGTGGCTCGCCTCGTGCCCTTTGTAAAATTTATACTTTAATGGCTCATTATTATGTTTTTTTTATTTTTATGTAATGTAGCATATCTTTAACAACAAAATAAGGTAGAAATGCAAAGGAAGAATTAAACAGACTAAAAACATTAAAAACACACATAAATAAATACAGCGAAAAAGAAGTAATTAATAAATAAAATTAAACGTCATAATGAACAAAATAATAAAACAAATGATACATAAATAAGGTAATTATTACAAAGGTAAATAAATAAAGAAGCTACTTAAAAGAGATATTTACATTTATGTCTCATTGTATAATTTAATTACTACCTACATTTATTTTTTACTGTATTTTTGTGCATTTGATCAGATGCTTGTTTATTGAGCATTTATTTAGTTCTGTATTTATTTTTCAATCTGTCAGAATCGGTTCTTCATGACAGTAAAGCAAAATATTTCACATTTGTTATTTTACAAGAAGTGACAACAACACTGAGATTCACAAAATTTTATGATTTGTGGTGTCTTTGTTGAATAAGGATTTTTAGTGTTGCTGTACAAAAACATGTCCCACAGTCTAAACCCCAAACGACGCAGCTGAACTGGAATCTTATGGATACATCAGTGATTACAGTTCCAGTTCAGCCCCGTTGTGACCCAGCTTGAAATCTGCAAAAATAAATTACGCAATTACAAAAAATTTTTAAAACATATGTAAAAGAAAATAAGGATGAGGTGTGAAATCAGTAGTGTAGGAAGATGCCTGTGTGCAATGATCAATGTGGTGCGTGTTGTAGGCAGGCTTATATAGCTGGGCTCACTGGCCAGGTGCTCCCAGTTACCCTGATTACCGAGCACTTAGATCTGCAGAATGCACACACACTCACACACACACACACACTCCACAGTAACCTGCACCACCCAGTGGAATAATACAACAGAGCAAGACACTGTAGCTTTCAGCTGACTTTATGAAGGCAGAAATACTTCAGACATGAGGTTACATGTTATTCAGACTATGATTCAAGTAAGAGTGCAAAGTAAGACAGAATACATGCTATGGCAAGTCTACAGTTCATTCATCAGTTTTAAGTGCACTTTAAGGTGAACTGGATGCAACCTGGGGCCTGCACCACGAAGCGAGTTCACCGTACCCAGGATATGTTTTCGTTATCTGGCTAACCCTAACAGTTGGGATTGGGATAAACTGTGACACGATGCTTGTTATCAACTCAGTAAGTCAACCCGGTTTCGAGGTGGTGTTAGCAGCAGATGACCAATCGTAGTCACGAACAAGTCTACTGGCATCACATTTTTCAAATGCATTAAAAGACCCGGGCGTTGAATAAGTGGTTGTTCCACCTCACTTTTAAAAACTTCTCCTCACTTGAAATATGAGATTTATTTATTTAACACACTCAACAACAAAAGTTTCTCCCTGTCAAAGCAGCAAACCTAAAAGCAGCCTATAAAACAGTCTGTGGCATCTCCTACAGATGGTGATGTCCTTTTCCAAGAGAGCTGATTGGTCAGTAGGCGGTGCTTTTATAGAGCTGATCTCTTATCTGGAACATAACCTGCTCCAGAGCAGGTTAGCCGTTCAGCATAAGTTACCATGGCAATCTATCACCATCATGGTATCAAATCCTGCTTTGTACAGGCCCCAGGTGGATCTGAAGGTAGCAAGATTTGTTTTTTTATTAAACCTTTATTTAACCAGACAGAACACTTAAGAACAACTTCTTATTTACAAGGACGGCCTGGCAAAAGGGGAGTAGCCTCTTGAGGGAAGGGGGGAGTGGGTACTAGTTTAGAAAGACAAAAAAAGTCTAATTTATGAAATAAATTCTTTATTGTAAAAGAATTCATTAAGTGAACGGATCTTTGGTAAAAGCATTCCTGACACGGGTAAACAGGAGTTTTCGGTCTCAGATTTAAACAAATGCAATCCAGAAGTATGTTGAGTGAGGTTTTATTAGACAAACAGGTGAAACTTACAGGTGAGGACGAAATGAACAGTCCACAAACAAAACACGGTAATCCAAAACTGAAAATATAGAAACAGGAAGTAAGACGTAATACAAGACCAAAACACCAGGACCAGACATCTACAAAGTAAAACGAGAAACACAAAACACCAACACCTCAGAACAGTGACAATTCCTGTCATCCAAACTGTGTCTGGGATTTGATCAGCTCTGTTTCACCCTCTCTGAGCCCCGCCTCTATTCTCTTCATCCAATCAGCAGCTCAGCAACTAATCATCCATGTCTGAGGCACATCTCAAGCTTTTTCCTCTAATATTTCCCACAATCATTTCCCTGCATACATCATTTCGTATAAAGACATTATTTCCCAGCATTATTCTCAGTTACATAAAGTCTATAATTTTTCCTCTGCACCGTCTGTGGCTCCAAACCGGACAGTTTCTGTTTCTCTGCAGCTCCCTCCAGGTGCTTCAATAGAAAAGATGCTAGCTTGAACAATAGAATACTTATAAACTGAACGTTGGCAAAAGTTAGCTGGTTGGTTGATTATATTTTTCTAGTTGTAAACACTTTTGTTTATCAATTGCTCTGGATGAGAGCATTGAATTAAAAAGTCTGACGGTAAAAGTGTTTCCCATTAATGGATGCTGAACCATGAGGACACAGTCCTGCACATGAAGAAGATATTTCTTATTAAAAAACAATGAAATTAATGAAGCAGTCCAGCACAGGAGGAAATATGTATGGCTTTAAAAATGGTGCATCAAATTGATTTGAAATTGATAATCAAAGCACATATTGAAAGGTTATAGTTAGGCAGGTAGATAGGTAAAGGTTTCTCCTTTTGATGTTTCAACAGTCGAAACAAGGTTTGTACTGTAAAAAAACCCCTCATTAAAGAAATATCCTGAATCTGAAATCCTACCTGATCTAATCTTACAGTGTTTAGGACTTTTCCCATTCAGACCAAGGTTTTCTAACTTTAGAAGATTCAAATATTACTGAAACATCAAAGAAGCTATAATCCCAAAATTCTGAGTCCTAATTAATAAACAGCACAGACCTGTATTAAAGTTATAAATGATATTAGCCTGCTACGGCTGCACAACTGTATCTAGTTGGCATCTTTGGAAAAAGGGGAACCCTAAATATGTGATGGGAAGATAATTATGACCTTTTACAGTAATTAGTATGGATGATTTTCTCCACTGACAACGTTCTAGTGACAAATCATTAGTAGTTTAAACATGAACTATGTCTGATTTCTATTTAAATTTGTGTTTCTATCCTAACCACCTACCATTACTCCTAGATTTCCATGGTGTGGCAAATGGACAGGAACGTAGTACATTTCAGTGGCGATGTTTAGTGGTATAATGGAGTTTTGCTTGCAGTTTCCAGCACTACGTTAAAATAGTTTCAACTTAAATTTATAGAATAATACACATGATTTAAGACATTTTGCAGCGTATAAGATAAAATAAATGAAAAAACATACTCAAACAATTACAACTGAACAATTAGTAAACTAGCATCATATGAAATACTGTATTATAACTATATGTTGTAATATAAATGTTTGGTAATTAAACAATCTCCATCTACACTAACATGTTCCACAGTTTGTGTGATTGAGTCAGGAACTCTTGTGTTGAACTTGAATATTTTTCAGTACATAGTATTCATTGAAATCTGTCTCAGAGGTCCGACTTTAATACTGAGAGAAATAATATAATGGTATATTTAATTTTTCTGAAAAAGGAAGGTTTTAACATGATTTACATCTGGATTTCATGTCCCCATGCTTCCCATTTTTTTTTGTTTGTGTGTTTCCTGTTGCAGTAAATAATCCCCTTGTAGAGAGAAAATTTTTTTCAGTTTCGTGAAATTTGGTGAAAGTCAAGACGAAAATGGAAATAACACACAGATGACCACTGCTCATATTCCGCTGTCCCTCCACGTAACAGATGATAAATGTCGTGTTGTTGTGCTCAGCTGGTGGATGGGTATATGGGGGTGATGGTGGGAGGTTAGCTCCTGTTATGATCTGGTCACAGAGCAGATACTGTGCTGACAGTACGCTGCTTCTTATGATGGTTTCCATGTTTCCTCTTCTTGCAGTAGACATACAGAGCTGTGAGGGGAACACAGCTGACTGACGACACCAGCAGCAGCCCGATGAAGAGCTGACCAAAGACGGGATACTCTGTCACAACTGACTTACCCTGAGGAAGCAATAGGTACAGTTAACACCTATCTTCGCAAATTGCATAGTTCATTTCTCCGGCATTTTAGCAGAATATCGAACAATGTGAGATTTTGTTGCTCACTGCTCAGACTACCTCTTCTTGCAGACGCAGGGCAAGTCTCATGGCTTCAGTTGGCCTCTCCAATATATTCTGCTGAATGACTGATGCTAAGCAGGTTTGGACTTGGCTAGTACCTGGATGGAAGAACACCTGGGGAAACTAAGGTGCAAATGGTAGTGGTGCTGGCATGCCAGTAGGGGGCAGTCTTCCCTGTGGGCCTATTAATACGATCCCTGTGCTGTAAGAGATGCCGTCTATCGGATGAGACGTTAAACAAATTACAGATTCGTGGTGGTCTTTAAAGATCCCATGTCATTTATCACAAAGAGCAGAGGGTTCCCTGGTGTCCTGCCATCAGTTGGTAAATGTGACATGTACGTAGTCTGAAGTACAGTCCATTTAGTGTGGTGTGAGCAGTGGCTTTATTTTATAATAAATTGGACAAATCAGTGTGACACACTAGGTCTTCCTCCTGTTTGGCACCCTGTCAGCTGGAGGCACCCTAGGAGACCACCAAGCATACCTATGACTAAAAACATGGTGGTGTCCTCTCTGTGTTATAGTGCAGCCAGACACTACCACAAAATACTATATATACAGTGTGTAAACTATATATTTTTCATCAAGGAGTGGCTTTATGGCTTCCTACTATTTGGAATTTGTTTGGGTGGTATGAGAAGCTGAAAGCGGGTGTCTCACCAAAAGTGTGTTGGCGACCCTACAAAGGATGTCATATTGAAGGAGACAAAGCAGAGCAGGTGCCATTCGGATATCAGGGGAAATAGCTCAGCTCTGGATGGCTCAGGCCCAATTTAAACCCTGCACATGCACACATTTGCACCAGCACGGACACTGACAAGCTGTAGAACAAAAAAAGACACAGCTCACCAGCTCTTTGTTCCATGCTTGGTAGGTGGGTGTTCCTCCCTTGATGTAGTTGATGATGTAGAAGATGAAAAGGGCGATGAGGAGAAGGGGACTGGTTCCTGCCCACATGATCTTCCAGTACCAGTTGGGACGATGACCGAGCATGTCTTCTATGTCTTTTTCAAACCTAAAAGGAGTAGATAACGAAACGCATTGCTGGTTATTTTATACTTCACACATGTGGCACTAGCCAGAGAACAACAGCTGAAGTGAAGGCATACGAATGTGGGTACTACCGCACACATGAAATGCACAAACCTTTTAATTCCATAGATGTAACTCACAGCTATGACCTCCGTGAGGACAATGAACAGCAGGGAGAAAGTGGCTCCATAGTCGTTGAACATGGTAAACCAGTAATTCCCTGACGTGGTGGTGAAGCCGAGGCCGAGCAGCAAACAGAACACACACACTAAACCTGGAAGCAGAACACAGCACACTCATTCACTGCATGGCAGCACATACTATACTGCAGCAGACAACACACTACTACACTTTTATTTTATTATTTTAGTATTTTACGTTGTCATCTTACTGTCCTACCATTTCTGCCAACTTTTATCATTATCATAATAATTATATATAGGTGCTGTAGAGTACTTTAGTGTTGTCGAACTCACAAAGTCAAAGTAAGTAAAGTCAAACATGTTCCGCTAAGAAGACACGCTTCATCGTTTCCCATATTGGAACAGATAATGTTTGACAGTTAAAGGCAATTTATTTATGAAAGTATTTGTTGTTATATTTGCTGAAATTCTCTTTACACCATGACAGCAATCAATAAATCAAATGCTTTGGCACAGAAATGAAAGAAACCCAGTATCTGTCGCTGTCGCAGGACTGTAATAACAACTACAAATCATTGGCTGGCCTACCTGCCAACTGGCCTACCTGTGCACTCATTGCGCATGAACATGTGTTTTGGGGGAGTGGCTTTGACAGGAAGGCCTGAAGGGTTGGGGGGGTTATTGAGATACTTGTAACATCTAGCTGTCTCTTGCTGTTTCTCCAACATTGCACACCCAGCTTTAAGAAAAACCAGGGCTCACATGTAAGTTTATTAGTATTATATTCTGAGAATTACAGCAGACTGTAGTAGTGTGTAAACAGTAAGAATATATAAACCACCAGCAGAGGCTGATGGCCACAAGGATCATTATATACACATACATAATTAAACAAACAATTAAGACGACAAAGGACTCAATTTAAACATCTTTGTTAAAGAAAAAATCTTTCTGGCACAACTTCCAGCTCCTCCTACAGCATACCAGGCCGAATCTTACCGTTTAACAACTCAACGCTCATAAGGGACACAACCTTGAAGTCTCGTAGCGGGGTGGTGATGGCTGTGATGTTTCCCAGCATGCTGCCCATTCCCAACATCAGGAGCATGATGAAGTACAGCACTGACCACAGCTGAGACAATGGCATGTTCTTGATGGCCTCACTGTACACTATGAAGGCCAGACCTGGACCCTCTACTGCCTGAAACAGATGTAGGAGAAACAAACAGTTTATGGCTAGAATGAAAACTGAATTAGGTGAAAGAAAACAAAAAGAAAATAGAAAATATCTTGCTCAGTGAGGAAGCACACTAAGATGAGTATGTAGTACTATGTAGTGTATCACACTGATTAAAATTCAACAGTTTAAAGCCATGAACTACCCACAATGTCATCAAGTCAGAAGGTCGACTTTGAACTTACTGAATTGAATATTGCAATATAAGAGTTGTCATTGAATTTCTTCTGTGCAGTGGAACTGAGTGAATAAATCCAGCTTCTGAGAATTTGTTATGAAACAGCATTAAAATCATCTTAGCTGGTCACATATTTATTATAAGCTCCTTGCTGCTGTACTGACTAATGCTTTGTATTTAAATTACTTAAAAAACGTTCAGACGGACTTCCCATTTGGGGAGAAGTGTTTGCACTTTTTTCATTTCTTCTGTTCAGCCAGTGTTATTACTGAAACCTCAAATTCATTGATATCAAATGAAGGGGCGCCCTTATGGCTCTGACCACAGACTGGTTCAGTCAGGACTGTTGTTACATGTTGTCCCACATCTCTCTCTCCCCCTTTTTCCTTTCATGCCATATGAAGCACTTAAATGTTTGTCCTTGCCACAGACTTCTATAAAAACTAATGCCCTTCCTCTGTGCTTTACATTTTTCAGACACTTCTAGTGCTCTACTTACAAAAACTTGACTGGATTCTGTTGTTAGTTAGCATTGCATAGCCCAGATCCATCCAAACACCATTTGGAGGACATTATAAAAGTTGCTTGTCATCTTGCTGACATACCTGACAAAGCATGAAAATATACGTTTAACAAATCTGCATCATGATGTAGTAGTTTCTGCCTCATTTAGAACCGTTTAATACAATTAAATTACAGTAAAATGATTATTTGGGGTTCATACCTCTGTAATAAACAGAGCTGTGTTTACTCACATGAACTTGCGTTATACAAACAGTCCAGCGGGCAAACTCACATGAGCAATGCATCATGAAAATTAAATTAGCATTTCACGTGAATACGCCATAAAGGGTAGCTTGATACGCCATAGAAGCTTGATTACAATGTCAGATAAAAATGTATCTATCTAATTAACCTAGTTAAGTCTTTATCAGAGGCAACATGTGTTTTTACTCCCTGTCTTTCCACAGAAGCAGTAAAATCCTGCATCTGTGGTGGTCACTAATTCATTTATCAACAACCATTATTTTGGATCACAAATAATGTATTTTTTTAGAATAATTACTACCGACTATTATTTACATTAAACAAGATAAACAGACCTAAATGAACATACTTTCCCAATGAACTATGCTGCGCATCACTGACAGGATGGCTGCACTTCACCACCATCAGCCACTATCGTGCACAGTTTTGACCGAACAGGTTGAGACCGCGACCCCCGAAAAGGAACTCAGTTGTATTGTAGCCTACTGCATTACTCTGTATTGACTGCAGCTTATTTGTTTAGTGTTATTGGCTTTTTGATGAATCCTCCAATTAGTACAGCAACATGCTTGCTACTGTGTGCCGGCGACAAGCAATGCGTAAAATAAAACACATTAATATTACCATAAAGAACCGAATTGCGGTCTCTCCTTGAGCATTAGTCTTTTTTCAGGCAATTGAAACTCGTGTGTTTGTGCGTTGGTGTGTTTGAGACAGCGAACTGTTGAATCACGTAATAAGCAATGATCTGTCTCTCTCTACTTAATATTTTCTGGACAGTGTTAATGGCTCTCTGTGAGTAGTGTGCACTCTGAACAAAACATGTGATGTAATGTTAAAATAATGTATTTGTGATGTTGTCTGAAGTTTCATTTTGCACTGCTGAGGGAAGCAGAGGTGCAGTAAGAGGAAGACAGAAGGCAATTAATATGTGCATTGTGTTCTACAGGATGTGTGAATCAGTTGTTTTCTCATTATCAGCACTTTAAGACGAGCTTAATGACGAGGAACATACAGTGTCTAGTTCGCTCTCCAGGTTACAGTTTTCCAATTTGTTGGCAAGTTCAGCAAACTGCTGTGGGAATGTTGTGTTCAGCTTCTCAATCCACTCAGAGACATTGTCCATGGTGATACTGTCCTCTGCTAGATCAAAGGTATTCTGCAGCAGTAAGTATGTCCTGGAAGAAGGGAAATAAAGAGCTGTTACATGAAGAGTAAATTACCCTAACCCTGACTAGAAATGACCATTTTCAGCAAAGAAAAGTGGAAAAGTTTCTATTTCATTTCAATTTTATCTGAAGTAACTTCATTGTATGTAGGTTGGCTCCCTCACAGGTCCACTCAATGCATGTTCAGCTTTTGCTAAAGTCTTTCAAATGAGCTCATTCAGACACCTCCTGAACATACAATATATTGCCAAAAGTTTATATGCACATGAAGCTTAATGACATCCCATTCTTAACCTGTAGAGTTTAATGTGGAGTTGGCCCACCCTTTGCAGCTATCTTTTGGGAAGGCTGTCCACGAGGTTTAGGAGTGTGTTCATGGGAATGTTTGACCATTCTTCTAGCAGTCCGGCACAGATGTTGGACGAGAAGGTCTGGCTTGCAGTTCCCATTCTAATTCATCCCAAATGTGTTGAGGTCAGGACTCTGTGCAAGTCAGTCAACACCAAAGTCGCTCATCCATGTCTTTATAGACCTCGCTTTGTGCACTGGTGTGCAGTCATGCTGGAACAGGAAGGGGCCATCCCCAAACTGTTTCCACAAAGTTGGGAGCATGAAATTGTCCAAAATGTCTTGGTATGCTGAAGCAATGACATCGTTCCTTTCACTGGAACTAAAGGGCCAAACCCAACCCCTGATAAACAACCCCACACCATACCCCCCCCCCAAACTTTACACTTGCGACAATGCAGTCAGGCAAGTACCGTTCTCCTGGCAACCGCCAAACCTAGACTCATCCATCGGATGCCAGACAAAGAAGTGTGATCCGTCACTCCAGAGAACACGTCTCCACTGCTCTAGTGTCCAGCGTATTTTATGCCACTGCATCCGACGCTTTGCATTGCACTTGATGTAAAGCTTGGATGCAGCTGCTCGGCCATGGAAACCCATTCCATGAAGGTTAAATAGCTGAGTTTCTCTGCCAGTCAGACAGAACTGAAGAAGTCCCTTGGATGAGGGATGAAACGTCTTTTAGTATGTTTAACCAAGTCCAGTTGCCCTTGACTTACCTTCTTTGAACAACTATGACCTGGATGACTGAGAATCTTCACAGACATTCCATGAAGCTCTCTACACACGGTTCTTGTGTTAATCCGAAGGCCACACGACATTTGGAGGTCTGTAGCTATTGACTCTGCAGAAAGTTGGCGACTTCTGTGCACTGTGGCCTATCACTTCGTGGCAGAGTTTCTGTTGATCCCAATCGCTTCCAGTTTGTTATGATATCCCTAACAGTTGTTTCACAAATGGACTTAATGCACTAGTGGCAAACTATCACGCTACCACGCTTGAAATCATTGAGCTCCTGACAGCTACCCATTCTTTCACAAATGTTTGTAGAAGCAGTCTGCATGCGTAGGTGCTTGATTGGCCATGGCAGTGATTGGAAACACCTGAATTCAATGATTCAGAGGGGTGTCCTTAAACTTTTGCCAATATAGTGCATTAAAGCAAAAGAGATGCACAGTTTTAGTAGGTAGGTAGGTTTTTTTTTTTTTACATATGTCAATTCTAAAATTAAATCATAATAATGTATTTCTTTATTATACTACATGGCCCGGTTATGAGTGCAGTGTCACCATGAAGCTCTCTGGAGTTCTGCCCACAGACACAGCTGCTGACAGTAAATATAATTCATTACTTCCACCCCTGCCACAAACAATCTGATAAAACAATTTACTTGCAGCTGTAAACCGTTTTAAGACACATGCATGCAGGTGAGCAAGCATGAGCACAAAACACACACACACACACACACACACACCTTTCCAGGCAGTTCTCGTAGTTGACGGTGGCCTTGAACCCATAGATAGCAAAGGTCACAATGCTGGCAAAGATGGAGGTTCCACTGTTGATGAGGGCAACGACGATGGCCTGGCGTTCAAAGTTGTTATTGTACTGGTTGTAGCTTGCAAAAGCTACGAGTGACCCAAAACCCAAACCCAGAGAGAAAAAGATCTGAGTGGCTGCATCGATCCATGTATTAGGGTTGGCAAGCTGTTCCATCTAAAAGCAGACCAACACACACAAAACATTATATTATCTTACATTTTACAGTTCTGAAGATGATTCTCAGGCAAATGCACCTTCTTCCTTGTCTGCATGCCATACTGTATACTGTGTACAGAAATATAATTGAAATATAATTTACTGGCCCTTCATATATTGAGTTGACACACTTAAGCAGCAGTGAGATCATCTCACTGTCAGATTTTTAGGCTGAAACCCAAAATAGCACAACAAACACAGAAATGTTGAGCGGCTCGACGGGACCAACTGCCCTGTAGCTAGAGGTAGTTTTTGTGATGCTAGGCCTGACGATTTACACCAGATTGTCACACTGCCCCTTGACTCATCCTGAAGCTCCTGAACATTAACCTACTCCCTTAGATTTTTCCACTTTCTTAGGTCCCGTGTACATGGATGTTTTCCTGTGTCCAGCTAATGGGAGCAGCTTCTCACCCTCAAGCACAGCACACTCAAAATCCGGTTTAGGCTAAGGCAGTGGTTTTCAAACTTTTTCTGTCACGCACCCCACCCTCAGAATCTCAAAAAACTGAATCCTATTAATACACAAAACAGTGTGCAGGCAGTTTGCTCAGTAACCTCTAGGCTGTAATACCGGGCACCGATATACATATTTGCCAAAGCTCCAACTCAGCCTTACCTTAGGGGTGAACATGTATTTGACACCATTGATAGCACCATGAAGAGTGATGCCCCGGATCAGGTAAATAAAGAGGACCACATATGGAAATGTGGCTGTGAAGTACACCACCTACAGATGGAGCCAACAAAAATCAGATATGTAAGTGAATGTGTGGAGAGCAGGTGGCATGTTGGACAACTTTATCATATCCCTACGTTCACCGCGTTATGGTCTGCAAAAAAGAAAAACACTTGCAAGCTACACAATTTTTTAAATGAGCATTTTCAGTCAGGCGCTTGGGTCTACAGGTCTAATATGTAAATTGTTAGTTGTTATGGTTATGGACCATAGACCTTTCATATGGATAACACATTGCATAAATATGTATAGAGTTTTACAAAAATCCTAACATATTTTCAAAGTGACACATTGTTTTAGTTGTTGCCTCTGCAGTTATTGTATAAGTTTGAGAAATTTGACATTTCATCTCTCTTTAGATCTAACTCCTCATGTGTTTTATTCTAACCTAATTGTTGCTTGTAGCTGTGGTACGTTTTTGATAAAAAAAACATATATATTAATATATAATTATAT
Organism: Micropterus salmoides; assembly: GCF_014851395.1. NCBI lineage: Eukaryota > Metazoa > Chordata > Actinopteri > Centrarchiformes > Centrarchidae > Micropterus > Micropterus salmoides. The sequence continues at coordinate 2,217,370 of NW_024041039.1, forward strand.
TAAACCTTTGTTTTGATTTAACATTTTCTAAAATTACATACTGTCCTTGATTTCTAAAGCTGTGCACACACTGCACGATTTTAAAGATCTTGTCAATTGTCAATAAAGTTTTATTTAAAAGCTTCGAGGCAGGTAGAAGTTTGTTTTCTAGCAATAATGCTATCAAGGCAGAAATGTCCTACTTTGATCCTGTGGACATGGACAGTACGGTTTGTCTATTTTGCAGAGAGAACTTGAGGTAAGCCAGCTACGTCTACATTACTCTGCAGATTGATAGCTAGCTTTGTGTCACCAGGACACTTTCAGACACCGCTCATCACTTTGTGCAGGTGCTGTGAAAAAAAAAAAAGGCACTGATCATGGGGAGTCGACTCGTCGCTGCCTGACGATATCCGCCCAAAACTTCAGACATGTCAGAAATGCTGTTCAGGAGCGGTTGATCAGTTGTGCCCTGAACAAAGTTACTCTCGACTCTAAAATGAGTCGGCTGCCTCAAATATTGGGTCAGAACATTCTCAAATCATACAGGGCATGCCTCGCTTTAAAAGTTGTCAGTTGCTTTTGGCAGACTAGATGAACAATGAGGACTACCTGTCAGTGTGTATGCTGCATATATCTGCAGTGTGGGGACTCTCTCACCTTTCCAGTTGACTTTACTCCCCTGACAATAAACAGGTAGGTAATCACCCAGGCAAGCAGGAGGCACAGTGCCTGGCCTGTATGAATGCCTCCATTTTCCTCAATAGAAGAAGAGATGTCCAGTGTTTCCCTGAAGAAGAAGTACTGGGTGGGTGTAGCCCTTTCACACTCCTCTATAGGTCCCGTCCGGTTGGAATTTACGGGACAGTCTGCCCAGGGCAAGACTGACTGGGATGGGGGTGAACACAATAGAGGTGTGTTACCAAACTGTCCAAATGAGATCATACAGTATTGGCTATTGAATATTATGCTGTAGTTTGTAAATTAGCAGCTCACTTGAAATGAATGAAAGAGGTACCAGAAACTCCATGCATTGAGGATGTTGTAATAGAGACAAAGATACAGGGATGTCACAACACCAGCAAAACCTAAAAATAATTAAAAAGAATATCAGTACAAAGGGCACTTTTCCACTAAAACACAGTCCACATCCGCCTATTAACCCGTAATGATTCAGTCCATTTATGTGGTTTAACAAACACTCTTAAAAGTATTGTTTCACATACCAGAATACTTTCCTCAGTGACAAGTTTCAATAATTTAAATCAAATTAAGCTGACTAGTTATCCACAAAGACAAAAGGTGATGTCCAGACAGAAGCCGCGACCACACGAAGCACCAGAAGCATTAGCACAGTACAGTTGCGCGCGCGCACACACACACACACACACACACACACACACACACACACACACACACACACACACACACACACACACACACACACACACACACACACTCTCTTCCAGCCTCCTAAATCCAACAGGATTCTCTTTCTTGCCACCATCTGGTTGCAGTGAGGAGTCACAAAGCTGCATCATTACTTACCCACTCCTCCCAAATAAGGGCTGATGGCACTCCATGCCCCGATACTGCCTAGACTCGTCTTTTGACCAATGGCAAGCTCCAAGTAGAATAAGGGAATACCCTCCAGAAACAGCATGAGGAGGTATGGAATCAAGAACCCTCCTGAAGGTGGATATAAAGATGTACTTAGTCAACTCACACCCAGTGCCCACATCCTGTAAGTAGCTATTAGGGCCCATCTGTGGGGCCCATGGGGGTGTTGATCTTGAGGTAGCAGAAGGCAAATATTTTCCTGCTTTTTAAAAGGCAGATTATTCAGAAAGGTCATATAGGTTGTCTATGCAGCAGCCTGTTATGACCCATATTTACATTCTCTGTTAGGCCACAACCTCTAGTGGCAGAAGAAGTCAGGTGATTTAGTTTAAAGAGCGACAAAGTCCATGTAAGGAGGTGGGGGGGGGGTTGGATGAGTCAAGTACACTCAGGACTTACATTCAGGAGGGCGAGATTCGAGTCCAGTGTGAAGGAAAGTGAAAGTTGACATGTTTTAAGTTAAATAACGTTTCGTAGGTGACTTACGTAACGTACCTATTTTAACCCAAACCGCAATCTTTTCCTTAACCTACTCAAATGCTATTGTAGCCTACACCTATCCAAACTACTACGACGCACAATTTTTACCACATGTTAAATGGTAATGTGACTCATGCAACATATTAAGGTCCCGTACGCCTGACGCTGGACTGGTAGTTTTGGGACACTTTACAGTTGAACAATTTAGTCTTTTAGGTATGAGGACATGTTGGAAGCAGACCAGACATTCGAGGCCAGCTTTCAGTACATGACAATTTTCAATAAAGACACATTTTAGTCAGTACCAAAAAAGTACTGAGATTCAATATTCAGCCATATATTAAGTACAAACAACATTTTTTGTGGCTTTGGTTAGCAGAGGTGCATACACTGACAACTGCAAAACCACAATATCTCTTATGTATTATGTGTTTGCCAAGTTATAAATACTTTATTTATAAGGGTCTGCATTTTAAAAAACAAATCCAAGGAGTCCAGGTCTGCAGACAGGATGCAATGCAGTAAATGGAGAATTAAATGTCCAATAATAAATTAATCGTGGTTGAATATTTGCTTTGGTTTAAATATATATTTTCTCTTTAGTGTCAAATTACATATTTCTTTACCTTCATTGGAAATAAAATAGCATTAGGCTACTGTTGAGGGTTGACTCTATTTGGACATCGACCCCCTCAACTTTCAGAAGCGAATGTTGTTTATTTGTGTTTTATAATTAAACACTTTTAATTTCACTATTATTTACTATTGCAGATACATTTGATCATTTCTTTGTTAAATTTAAAAACCTCGGCATTTAGAAATGTTTGCCATTTTGTTGGCATTAAACAGTATCTCCATAAATCCAAACCAATTGCACACTATCAAAGCTATTTGAGTTTGTGAACCAATAATGTTCATTTAGTTGTCCCCGTCCAACTTTGATTGCAGGCTGCCACATGTTTCCACTGTGTTCCTGCTTGGAATTTCAGGATAGTAATTACAGTAGACGTGTGCTCATTGTTCAGTGACCTGTGCACAGGACCAATAAGACGTACAATTCTCCAATCTAACCAAGTCAGAGTTACTCTGGACCTGTTTCAGGAGAATATCTGGCAATGCCCCTGTTTATTGTGCTTTACTGTTTTATCATTATGGATCCACAGACAAGGAATCATTTACAGAGAAACCTTTATACATATTATGAGAATGTTTGTTACCAATGAGTAGAGTAGGCCTGTATCGGCCCCTTTGCATGTGTTATCCTCCTTGGTCAAACTGTGCTGTACGTGTACTGAGCAGAACTCGTAAATCGTTACTCCTACTCCTTTTGTACTTTTCATTTATTCATGTGTGTGATTTGGAACATTGGATTTAGAGTGGGACAATAACATCACAGTTGCTATGGCGACTGCTTCGTGACATTTTCATTTTAATGTGGATTTTTTTTGGCTTTATTGCTGAAATGTCATTGAATGGTGTCTTATTGGATTTGATTTAAGTCAAAATTATTCAACTTGACTGAATTAGGAGATGGTGCAGCTGCAGCTCTATACTTTAATGTGTGGTTTTTGCTGAAACAGGCAGGCTATTATTCGTAAGAGTCATTGGAAAAGGAAGCCAGAGCAGGAGATTTGCTGGATGGTCTGGAGGAAATGAAGGCTGGCCAAGCAACAGGAAATCAGACTGTTGTACACCTTACTGCTCAAAATATAATATTTTATTATAAGTTTGTGTATTTTAATAAATTAAATCTTCCCTCCTTGGGGTGTAAGAAACTCTCTTACTTGGAAATTCTTACATAACATCCACCTCTGAATAATGCATTTGTGTAATAGTCCTTGTTTTTACTCCTGCTCCATTCAGAATCCACAGTATGTAGGCTTCACACTTTAATCTGCACTCCTATGTGGTCTTTAGAAAGGCTGTGTAGCCTAAGCTGCATAATTCTTTACTTATTAACGGTTTTATTTCCTGGTTCTACTCTAGTTTAATTATTTTATTGCTAGTTTAATCTTTGAATGAACAGTAACTCATTCTGATAGACATTCAGTCGTTTAGAAATGTACCCTCAGAAACAGCCACGTGACTCAGATTACAGGCGACAAGTCAATTAACAGGTAGATAATATGTTCCCCTGCATCAGAATAACTTGGATTTATTTATTTAATGACTACTTTTAAGCAACATGTAAAAGGTAGAACTTGCCTTGAAAGCTCAGAAAGCTCAGTTTGTGTGAGAAGTTTAAACAATGATACTTCTGTAAATAATTTGCACGGACTGTATGATAAGATAACGCTGAACGTGGAGTAGCCTATATAAAGTGAATGCAAAATGCTCGTTAGTCAGATCCAGCGGAGTCTCTAATAATGATAATAATTACCTCCACCGTGCATCTGACAGAGGTACGGAAACCGCCACACGTTTCCCAGCCCGACTGCGTATGACACACACGCCAGCACAAACTGCGTGGGGTTGTCCCAGTTGGGTCTCGCATCTTTCTTCATGTCTGCGTCCTGTGAGCGTCTCCAGGTGTGTGCTCAGCAGCCGAACCTCAGCGGGTCAGAAGAGCAACCAGAAAACGGAGTGGATCAGCGCGAGGCTGCGTGCCACGGTGCGTCCTACCCGGTTCTGAGCTCAGTGGGAATGCGGTGTGGTCACTCTCAGGGGGAGTGTTGTTAAATAACTGCACCTCCCATGAGCCTAGACTTTAGAGCGCTGTTAAAAAGCTTCTTGAGGTGGTTATTGAATAATGAAACGATGCGCAGCTGTTGAAATGAAAAGTGTTAAAATGTCAGGTACAATATCCTAGTTTGGATTGCAGTGGAAATGTACTGAGACTAGATGTGGGAAGAAGGTCTCAGTCATCACTTCTCACTTCATGCTCACATTGTGAGACAGCTTAATGTTTAATTAATAGGACTGTCTTATGGAGACTCTTCTAAACCAGAACCTGCAAGCATGTAAACAACGTTTGGTAAAGCTTGAAGTCAAATTATAATAAAATAAGTGTAATTGCATGTGCAAATAAATAACTGAATTCTGCATCAAATGATGAATTAGTAATTTAATTTTGTCTGTATAATAGCATTTACAGTTTTCCTTTTGAGATCACTTTAAAGACATCTCTTTAATCTAAAACGAGTGTTAGGATTAGTGCCGAACCAACTTGGCAACCAAACCCCAATAAGCAGCAGCAGGAGCTGCCATTACTTTGCAACTAATGGATGACAGACGAAAAGCTCGGGTCGGCTGTCAGAAAAGGATAGGATGATTAACCCTGCTACTGCAAGATGTTATCTATTATTCACAGTCATCCCACCAAGCCATAGCCTTACTGCTAAACAGAGGCCATCTTTAGAAATACCAAACAGGTTGAATATAAACCTGGATACAATGAATAACGTGTCTGGGAGTTTTCTCTCAGCCTGAAAACAAACGCTGACAAAAGCATCCTCCTGTACCTGCTGACTAGTTCTCCCACTAGTATCCCATTTTAAAAATACAGAATCTGACTTCCCTCTCTGTTTCCACCATCTTCCTCTTCGCCAGGCGGGTGTGCTTCTATATTTTCAGCCCGTTCTCATCTCACGGCCCTTGAAAAAGCATCATCATCTGACGCACATGGTACCGTTCAGCTTCAGGCGACGTAGTCTACTGAACCAAAAGTCAAAGTTGACGTATTTAAAGTTAGAGAACTTTACTTATGTCACAGAAAGGAATTATTTTAACCAAAACTATGATCTAAATGCATTTCAACCTGGAGAAACATCATCGTTTATTTACTGACATGTGGACAATGAATTTAGAAACTGTATAAACCCTGAAATCATGGTACTAAAGGGGGAAGTGAAGCCATTAAGTGGTGATAAGGTGGTGATGATGGGGTGAAGAGAATGCAGAAGATCTGAATGTGATGATGAGTGGACTTCTGATGAGCTCGACCTGAACTTACACTGAGCTTCATTTATATAGCGCTTTTATCCAAAGGTTTTTCACACACACCCCCACTCCGATGGCAGCGAGCCATCAGGAGCAATTTGCAGTTCAGTGTCTTGCTCAAGGAGTTTTGGACAAGAAGATCTGGGGATCAAACGGCCAATCATTGGTAATATCTGATCTCACGCAGTCCATGCCATCTCCCCCGGCCTTCATGTGCTCATCATCTCTGCTATACATAAGGAATGTTTCAGTAACTGCTTGCAGACATACGTTCTCATCATTATTTGTTTTATTTGGATGGCCAAATTACCTTTTAAACAATCTTCTAAATAAAATAAAAACTTTATCACTTCCCTCTAGTGGTATCTTTCCATCCATTTCCCCTTCCACCACAGCACAATGGCTGTGAATCGTGCTGAAAGCTTTGGAAGATTCTACTTGAAAAGCTCAAAAGCAACTTGTCTTTCTAGAAACAATGTCCAGGTTGCTGTGGATAATCCCCAGACCTCACTGAACACTGATTTAATTGAAACTTAGCTCTCCTAGAGAAATTCACTGCCATGCAGGTCGACATTATGGAGTCAAAGGAGAACATGACTATAAGAAAATAGTGGAAATATAGAGGAATAAACAAATAAAGGTAAAATAAAGGAAAAATCTTTATTTTTATATATTATTCTCTTAATATTTTCATTTTTTAATTATTCCTCTTCTATTTTAACATTTTTCTTATTGTTTTACAGATGTATTCTTTTTTTTTATGGCACTCCTATGACTTCATGCACCATGGCTCTCAGATGGAGCTGGTTGTGTAATGGCCCACGTGTGGTTTCTTGCTGTGTCCCACTTAACTGTTGTTTAATCCACCCCATACCAGAGAGCATGTTTGTCAGGGCCTCCGTGGGCTCAATAGGCTCAGCATTTACGAGAACAAGAACCGTTGAGAAATACACAACTGAATATGAGGGGGAAATCAGGGTTCAAGAGGATAAAGGCTGCACTGCGGGCCCTCAAAGAATTCAGTTAGTCTGGGTTTCGGTAATCTCTCTTCATGCAGAATGAAATCTTTACTCCTGCTGTTTGATTCTAGTTAGGACAAACCTTTCTTGACAGTCAGACACAGTCAAATTATTACTGGATGGAGGTTGTGCTCTAATAACTCCAAACAGATTTAAATTTCACAGGGAAGGAAAAGCTGTGTAGAGCTGCAGACTTCATGTTCTCAGTTGGTTCAGCAATATTAGCAACACATTAGAGTAACTTCATTATGTTATATATATATTATCTACTAAATATCACATTTCAGGACGCGTTTGGTTAGCATAAAATGCTAAAAGGGAGTAAATGTAATGGGAATTCCATAGACGTCACCTCCAAACATATCGCATGTAACCCTGGACTCACGGAGACTCGTGTGACGTGCTGAATCTGTGTAAACACAAGACTCATCTGTTCTCTGTGCTATCCAGACTTCAGGGACAACGTGTCTCTGGGATGACATGCTTGACCCTGAAGCTTGGTAAATCACATCATCTACTTATTGCCTACTGCACATAAAGTTGTGTTGAATAAAATTGCACCACACTAGCTGACACTGGGGCCAAGTATTGTTGAGTACTGGTTGGTTTTGGGGTCTTTGTGTACACTGTATAATAGACTGTACATAAAGGGCAGTAGGTCAGGGTAGGGTGACTGTAATGGACCCAGAAGTTATTGTTTTTATTGTAGGTGTTAAGTTTTAGAATAGTGTGGGAAGATTTGAGAATGTTCCAGGAATTTTAACCAAAATGCAAAAAACTGGAAGCACTTGTCTCCAACCATAACCATGTGTTTTTACTGTGACCACTATCACAATGTTTCCTTTAACCTAACTATAATGTTTTTGTGCCTGAACCTAAACAAACTTTAACCATAGAGATGTTACAGCTTAACATTTTGGAAGCCACAGGAGACTGATTTCCTGCAGATTGGGGGGTCAGATGTTAAAACACTTATTTTGTCATTCTACAGGGCACGGACAAGCAAAATATTTTGTCATTTAATTTGAAAGACTTGCTGGGTAAATAACAGTTATTAATATTCATAATAAGTTGAACAGAGATCATCTGAGACAAGTGATTCAAGGTCACATATACCTGCTTTATCATTTTCAAACTACATTAAGATGACAAAGGAACACTGCAAACAAATTTATGGCAAAATTATTGATAAGCACTTATATTATTCAAAGGCACTGAATATATTAGGATGTATCACCAGAGGTCTTAAGGGGGTTTGTGGCGCTTACTCCTTGTCACTTGAAGACTTTGGCTATATGTTCAAACAGCCAACTCTCTTTGAGTTACACTTCAGTCACCTGGGCCTGTTGTGAAATCATTTTTCATGCATACATTCATCTATTGTGGAGCAAGTCATTTTGGTCCATGATACTGTCTTTTACACTACACAGACATGCAGAGATCCACGGCTGCCTGCGTACTTTGTGTGTACCTTGAGAAATGAAAAGTTAAGCTACTAGGGAGCAGATCTGGTCTGACATCACATTGTAATACTTTCTGCCTCATCATGACATCTGCCCCCTACTGTTTTGTGCTTAATTGGCTCTTCTAGGCATTTATGTTAATGTCTTAGTATGCACGCAACCAACGCTCCAAAGGAATCCAAGATAAATGGGGTGTGGGGTTTGAGACTTCATAATTCCAAAAGACAAAGCTGAGATTTTCCATTTAACTTTATATACATTTTATTAAGTAGACCTTAGTTTGTTAGAAATGCATGGTGGTCAAGCTCCAGCTCTTTTTATACATCAATTGGAAGCCTACAGAGTATGAACAAAACACAAAATATGTCCACCCTGTCATCTGTGAGTTTTGCACTTTTTCTAAATAACAACAAAATATCTGGTCAAACTGTCAAACAATACTATTTGGTCTCATTTGTTCATAAATAAATCCCACAAAGATTTTATACTATGTGAAAATAATGTTTATTTTCATAAAACATGGAAATGGGAACTAGAACACATAATTTGACAAACAAACAGGAAACCTTTAAGCATTATAAAGAATGAATTTTAGAAACTTTCTAGTTTTACATAAGTCTAAAAAAAAAACAGAGTTTACGACAATATGGCCTGCAATTAAAAAATCTTCAGACCTTTGTCAAAACACATCATGCCACTAACGTTTTTTAGTATTATTAATAGTAATGGTTTTGACTTGGTCATTTTAACAGACTGAAGGATTTTCTTTGTCACTGTCATTGCCTTTCAAACAGCCTAGGTTTTGTTCTTTTACATTTGCACAGCTGTCTTTGCAATCTGTTATATAGACTATATGTTTAGATCGCAGTCTGTTGTTTTAATTACATAGAAGTTTGTAAATATCACTAAATCATGATCATCAACAGGCGCTGGTACCAATATTACCAAACAAACTCCCACTACACTAAATGAAGCATATTGTGAGTAATAAGTGTTTAAATATGTTTAAAATTATAA
>NW_024041039.1:4214111-4239111 GCF_014851395.1 Micropterus salmoides
ATTTTAGGCAAAATTCAAGACATCACTTAACGCCTTAACGTGACGAACATTTAGTCATTATTGTTGGTAATGTGTAAAGAAATAATCCAACAGATTAATTGAAAGAATAAACAGCTAGCTAGATTGACTAATAATGAAAATAATCCCCACTATTATAAAGTCTCTGTTAAAGACACATGCACTTAGACTCTGATACGATAAAAATACCGTTTCCAAACAACAAATTCATCACGAAAACACCTGAAGTTTCACAACTGAAAACAGTTTCCCACCTTAGAACATTTTGCGTCCGGTAAACACAAATCCTCGTTACACCGTCGCCCACTTTCAACAAAAAACTCAACTTTCAACGGGATATTTTTCGACTGAACTCTTCATAAACAACTTAATTTATTTTACTTCGTCTAAATGTACACACAAATGCTGTAAAGAAGTATATTTTAGCTCAAACTAACGGCTAAATGTGGCTCTAGGTGGTGTGCTCATTTAAGCTAGCAGCACCAACTTAGGACGTTCCGGTATGAGCATTTTCAAAATAAAGGTTTAAATTTAGCTCGTAACTTGAGGCGGCAAATATCAGATTCAGAATCAGAATACTTTATTGATCCTTGAGGGGAAATTCTTTGTTACAGATACTTGCGAGGCATAAAAGAGAATAGTAATAATAGTAAAAGTTGGTAAGTAGAGAACACAGAAAATTATAAAATCTAAGAATATAATAATAAATGACAATAAATATGGATATTTACAGTATCAACATAAGTGTAATGATAAATAGAAATATAGAGTTGTATTATGGTATTGTGATTCTTTGCACATCGTTAATTATGCTGCATTTTGCATTTTTTGTATTAACATTATGGTAGTATTGTATTATTTTGTAAAAACATTGTTACATCCCTTTACTTTTTCTATATTTATAATTCTATATTTATGTTCATGTGTAGTTAAGCATCAATACATACCAAGGCAAATGCCTCGAATGTGAACATGTACCTGGCAGTAGACCTCATTCTGATTAAGTGTAAGGATAAATAGCAGGAATGAATAAAGAGTGTTATAAAGATGTAATCATAGTGTTATGATTAAAAATCCTTAACTGAATAACCCAAGTAATGAGAGCTACTGAGTTTAACTTAGTGCCATTTTGAAAGGAGTGAAGAGTTTGTCATCTTACCATCAACACAACAAAATATTTACAATAACATACTTTAAACTAATTTTGTAAAAGCATTCATTTACAATTATTTTATTTTGGCGGTAAAATCCATTAAACGGAAGTGTGACTGCTGCCACTTGCTGCTCGCTTGACGGACGCAGGTTGTAAAAGCTGCTGTAACCCGAGTTTACTGAGTGCTGTTTATTTCCGCACCCTGAAAAACAGCTGAGCGCCGCCTGCTGGTCTGGAGGAGACAAGGTGGACAAAATAACAGAAACACTTTCACAAAAAATAGCTGAAGACCATATTTCAAATATTTTTTTAAAGGTTGATGTGTTTTAATCCCTTGTTGAACAGTTTAACTATTTATATTTTCCTCATTCCTGTTGCTTGTGAAAACTTTTTTTTTTATCCCAAAAGATCATCTTGGTTGAATCAAAAGGTCTAAGTTTACTGAGTGCTGTTTATTTCTGCACCCTAAAAGGCTTTGTAAATTAGTGCTTTTACAAAATGTGCAACTACAAACAAAAACGCATACTAAATTTAAAGTATATTATATAAATATTTTGTTCATCAGTTTCAGTCACTATTGCTGTTAAATATCACAGTTTTGCAAATCTGGTCTCACATTAAACACCAAACACAGTATGTCGTATATAATGTTAAATATTTTATCAACGTATGAATATATTTGAACATAAATTAAGATATTTGCCCCCAAAAAAGTTAAAAACTACATTTTTACATTTACTCATTTGGCAGATGTTTTTATCTAAAGCAACTTACATTTGAGGAGCAACATACAAGCATCAACAAAGCATCAATACAGTAAGAGAGCTACTCGCACATATGGCATCAGTGGGGTAAATAACTAGGGAAAGAAGTGAGAGATAACAAAATAGTGCAATCAATTCAAGAGCGAGCACAGGAAGTGGAGATTTAAACCTTTATTTTGAAAATAGTCATCTCGGAACGTACTAAGTTGGTGCTGTGCATTTTATTTTGCAAGCTTGTAACATTCTTGCAAGATGAAAAGACTTTATTATCAGGAGGACAGGCTGTGAACTTCATTTACCAAATACACCGAATGGCCAAGAATATGTGGACACAAGTGGTCGACCAATATGGGTTTTTCAAAGGCCGATAAAACTTTTTTGGTAATTTAGTTCAAAAAGTGAAACTTTCACATGTTTTAGATTCATTACATATAAAGTTAAATATTTCAGGCCTTTTTTTGTGTAACCACAGGCCACAGATTTCCTCCATGCCGCCCCGTTGATTAAGCACTTCATGCAAAAGACAAATCTTGTGTTGTTGTCATGCACATTTAAGAATACAGTTTTGTACTATATACACAAAACAAAAAAAAGATTCCAAATTCAAAATCTTTGTAATTTTGTTTTTATGATGAATGCATATAAATCAAATATCATTAGAATACATTAGTCTTAGAATTTCCAGGCTTGTTGGTAGATATTTAGACATTAATCAAGAGATCATTTCGACCTCCGTGACAGCATTAGACATGTGATTTAAAAGTTTTTATTCCTCCACCTTCCCTGCAGTTCAGAACTCCATCAGATGCGTGTAGGGTCCGTTGGTGTCGAGCTTCAGGACTTGTCTGTTTCCGTACGTCCCGTGTTTCACCATCACTTCGGCCGAAGCAGCCGTCAGCTCCTTCTCACACAGGGAAACGAAGGCGCCGTAGAGCCGCAGCCCGTCCTCCTTGCCGATGTTGTTGTGGTACTGCATGGCCCTGCCTTTGGCCTTCCCGCCCAGCGTGGCCTGAGGGACGATCAGCAGGCTGCCGGGAAGCTCCAACACCGAAACCATCTTCCCCGAGTCGGACTCAGAGAGCCGCAGGTTCAACAGTGTGGACACTGGACGGGAGAGAGGGGACGACACAGTGTTTACATCTCGAGGGGAGGCTTTTCAGGTCCAGGTTGCTTTATTTGTACCCATAGGTACATTTATTTTGCAGCGGGTGAGTCAGTAGATAAACTGTTCTCACTCCCAGTTTGTAACGCACTGGGGGAAGCCCTTGTAGTATCCAATATTTATGCATTTGACTCATAACAGTTCAAAATAGCACTGTAGCAGCAGGACAGAGGGTCAGTGACCTCCTAAGGGGAGAGCAGTGATTGGTGGTTATGTAGGGACTGAACCCTTCTATAGAATTTGACCTCTAACCCCTTGTTTTGTTACCTCAGAATAGTACTGTACCCTTCTATATTTTATTTTACAGACTCAAACCCTTCTATGGTACCTAACAGATACCTAAACATGTCCTATATAAGCTATGTTTGATTGATTGATGCTGAACTCCTTAATTTAATAAACGTTTATGATCAAGAACAGTGTCAAGCAGGGTTTCTTCTCAACACGTCATCGCAGCATTATTATTCAGACACCACACCCTTTAACGCCATTTATGAACGTTAAAGGTAGGTGTGGGATATTAAACAGCAAAGTCTGAGTAAGGAGGTGGTTTGACGTTTGGCCAGAAACAAAAAACTATTTTGACAAAAAGTCAACAATGAATGTTTTTATTTAAGTTACATAGGTTACGTAAGTTGTGTAATTTACGTATTTATTTTAAACCAAACCAAAATCTTTTCCTAAACCTAACCCAGAAGGTTTGGTGTCAAAACCTAACCAAATAGCGACGTTTCACAACGTTGACAAGTACTTTTATTTTGAAAATGTAACCAGGCGTTGCCTATTTCTTGTCGCTAACTTGACCGCGCTGGCCTAATTGTTAAAAAACAACACTAAAGGGTGTTAAAAAGTGACGCCAAGGGGTTTTGACCAAGCGTCCATCTGTGACGTGTTGTAGATAAACATAATAAAAATAAATAAAAGCACTCAAGACTCCAATCATCACTAAATAAATAAACGTTGCATCTCTATCATCTGTGCATCTTGTTCTTCTGAGTGATGGCTGCTGGAACAAAAGCTGTTTTTATACAGTTTTGTTCTGCACTCAGCAAATATAAACCTTCGTCTAGAAGGGAGAAGCTGAAATTCACTGCAAAGGGGTTTGAGTCGTCATTTAAAAATCGAGCCAGTTATCCGTTGTTAACTCTCTGGTGCACAGGGGCTCACCAATCAGCCCACTAGACCATTTAACCATTTGGCTCAGAGAGTTTCTGTTCTTTAAGGGCAAGTTTCCAAACCATGAAACCAAGGAAAAAGACATTATCGGTTCAATAAAAGGACGGTAAAAGATGTTCATCAGGCTTTTGTGACAGGGAAACAAGACTGTTTCCTCAAACAAAAGAAACACTGATGCCCCTTCTTTCACACGGCTTCACCATTTTTCTCAAAGTTCAGTTTGAGTCGATTATCATCCCCAGATATTAGTTAGACTGATTCCACTGTCTGACCCTTAATGGATGTGACTTTTTGTGGGCATGTGTTCTAAAATCAAAGATCATGTCTTGTGTCTTTAAAGGCGTGGATGGCCGGGTCATGGCTGCAGCAGACTGACAATAACAGAGTTATCACCAGACTTTAAGATCCGATTTTCACAACTGTTCCTACACATATTTGTGTTGAGGATAAATATGTAGGTCAAAAATGTCACTGACCCATTTTGGGGAGGATGTCGTCTGTGGCTCCTTTAAAGAAACAGATGTAGATCACCATTCCTCTGTCGATCTGCAAGCAGCAAAACAAGTCATCAGTGATGTGGACAAATAAGCAGCCGTAAATTACAAGTTCAGTGTAGGAGCTGCCCTGTGGTCTCATACTTTCATATCTCTTACTATTGTTATGCCGATGACACACAAGTGTGTCTCTCTTTTAAATCATCATACATATGCAGGTCATCTCAATTTATAAAAGCCTTCCGTCAATCAAAGAACAATTTTTCTACAACTTACATTTGAAAACGAAGATCTCTGATCGTCTGATGCCAGAGCAAGGCAAGTTTATTTGTATAGCAAAATTTAACAACAAGGTAATTCAAAGTGCTTAACATAAAACAAAAAAGCAACAGGGAAATATGTAAAAGTTTAAAAGCAACATAAAATAATACAAAAGTTACAGTGTTACAATCAGGGTTAAAAGAGTTAAATGGAAAATAATAAAAAGCTAAAAACAAAGAAAAGAAAACAGGACAGTAAAAGTTACAGTGCAGTGTAAGTTATCAATATTTAATTAAAAGCAATGGTAAAAAGAAAAGTCTTCAGTCTTAATTTAAAAGAACTGAAAGTTGACATAAATAATAAATATAGAATAAACAGATGCAAAGTTATTCCAGTTCAGCATTTTATTTTGAGTTCTCAGAATTAGTTTTCCATGTAATGTGTCCTTTTTTACTCGTTTTATTTTACTTTTATCACTTTGATTGCAGTGAACAGCACTGTAGTGCATTAACAGTAAATAATCATGAAACCACAACGTGTTCTCACCTGGACAAACTCAGCCTCTGAGTGTTCATCTGCGGGTTTCACCTGCAGCCTGGCGCTCAGACACTGCTGCAGCACCGCCCGGGCCGCCGCGGGAGCGCTGCCTTTCTCCGTCATCACAGCTCGGGGTTAATCCTTGTTTTATTTCCCCTCTGCTGCCTCCCTGGCTTCAACTCGGCCCGCTTTATAAACGGCGCCGCAGAAGAAACGTCCAGCAGACACAATTTGTAAAGTTTCACATCAACGAACGGGATGAAAGCGATGCATAAACTGACAGAAGTGTGCAATGAATGGAGAAGAAGGATCATAAGAAACTCATGCAACACACTTCCGTGTTAAAGTCAAGTAAAGCTGCACAAAGGAGCTCGAGGCTGCGCAATATTTTTGCAGTTTTTGCTCAGGATGGTTGTAAGAAACCAAAATACAAACAATAAACATTTCAAGTCAAGTCAGGTTTATTTAAAGTGTAAAATCACCAACGACATGGTCCCAGACATGGTCCCAGTACGCAAAATACAGAGACACGAAAAAGGCACATGATAAAATACAAAAAAATCCATAATGATGAAACAACAAGATAATAAATAATTATAAAATGTAGAAGAAATAATAAAATAGATCCTAGCCCTAAGCCTTATCATATCATTAACTAAAAGCTTTATTAAAAAGAAAAGTTTTAAGCCTACATATACAGAACACAAAAAGGAAACAACATGAAAGCTGGAGCACGTTTTAAAAGGTAAATATACAAGAGAATGATAATATTTAAAAACAAAATAAAGCAGAAACAAATGAAAACACATGCAAGCCACTACCTTGACTTATGTGCAATATTATGTGCAATACTCGACTACTGTGCAATACTCTATTATTATATCTGGTTATTATTGTGAAAGGGCTTTATTGCCAAGTAGTATTTTACACATACGAAGAATTTGCCACGGTGATTAGGTGCTAGACATAGACAAACAGAAAGTTGACATAAATAATAAATATAGAATAAACAGAGGCAAGTTACAAAAAAATAGTAAAACTATGTGTAAAGAAAAAAAACAAACAATGTGGCAATTATTTACAGGTGCATTGCTCCAGATTTGTGTTTTGCTAAAATATTACAGGGGGAAAGAATTTGTAATTATGTACATATAAAAAATAGACGAAATAAAATAATAATATAGAAGAATAATATGTGCAACATGGCAGTTTGTGCAGTGAGAGTCAATATTTACATATCAGTACTCTTTGTTATTACTATTTATTCATCATACTTATGTCACATATTGAAGAGTAATGTGCATGTTTTCACACTCCTATTTATATTTTTAGATTTTCTACCAGCCTATTAATTCTTTAATGCCTTGATTAGCAACGTGAGGAACTGTTACACAACGCTTTGCCCTCAGGGATCAATAAAGTCTTTCTGTTTCTGAAGTATCAGATTATTATTTTAAAACCTGCGCAGAGGTTCAACATTAAAAGCACAAATAAATAAAGTTTAAAAAGTACAAACTATTTAGAGTAAGTAAATAAAACATACAACATACGCATGCGCAATTTGAGCAAGCTTGACGCGCAGCAAGCTAACGAGCTTAGCAGGAATCTAAACAGTAAAGATGGCTGCGTTCACGTACAGCAGGCTGTCCTATTTACTGAGAATATCTCTTAATAAACCCGCAGTTTTACGAACAGGGACGGAGATAAAACCCGGGCCTGCGTGTTGTGTACAGTTCATACGCTGCCAGGTGAGATTACTGTCCGTTTCTGTGAGCAATAGCGCAGCTTCAGGTAAGCTAGCTAATAGCTTCACGGTTACGTCAAGCTAGACAGAAACAGAAAGCAAGAAGGAGACCGGAAGTTTACAAAATAAAAACGGTGACGGCTAAAATAAGTATTTAAAACGTAGATAGATGTCATTATATTGCATTAAAATTTGATTGACATATTGTTCCTCACACATGTGATGTAGTACACATGTACTTCCGCATTGATAGGTTGATACTAATAATTTATTTAAAACGTTAAAGATATTATTTTCAATTGTAAAACCGGAAGTGCTTTTTGTATTCGTCCGGACTTGACATATAAATACTGCTGCTGAAAGAATTTGACAACTTGATTTATAAATCTGTCTAATTGGGTTTTAGTAAACTGTTCTTTACAGTTTTTTGTTATTTCCCAAAACCAAAATAATGTAAGAGCAGCAGCCGTAACTGTTGTACTGTTTTTGTCTCTGTGTGTGGATACAAAGACTCTGACACTAAAATAATTTGCACCACTTTATAATAATAAAAATAATAAATAGTAAATGGATTTTGGTCCAGATGCTGGATGAGGATAAATCAAAGAAGTTTTTACAACTTGGCAACCCAGAAGGTGTTCTTATTGATGGCCTTTCACTGAGCTATAAAGCAGAAGTGAATGATTGAAATGAAATGAAAGTGATTTCAAACTTTTATGAATGTCACCTTATTAGAAAGTGGTATTTAATCATATAACCCCTAAACAGTATAACCTTACATAGTGTTTACCGTCCTTATTACAGTTAAAGAAAGTTGTTTATCGGCTGGCCTAAATTGGTCCGATTGGACAGAAAAGCTCTGAAATTTCTTACCGTACTCCATGTTAAATTCTGTCGATTTTTACCTGTCTCAGCAGCAACAACACAGAACCACCACTATATATATGTTTGTCTACCATATCGATGTCTCCTCATGACATGAATTCAGGACAACCAGTGGGAGCTTAGAATAGACTCATAAATATATTAAATAATTATTCTGAAAAACTTTCAAATTATTATTATTTTCATTATTTCATTATTATTTCATTTTCATTATTTTAGTAATTCCTCATTTATTTATTTATTTTATTTATTACAGATTTTTTGTTTTGTCTATTTGTATACACACACTCACACACATTGTTATTTTTATTGATTTATTTTAATTTTCAATATTTAATTTTTATTTTTTTAACACACACTTTTACTGTTTTATTTACTTTAAAAAAAAAAAAAATATATATACATATATATATATATATATATATATATATATATATATATATTATTTATTTATTTATTTATTTATTTATTTATTTATTTATTATTTTTCCCCTATAGTGATTAATGAACTGTAATGAAATGAATTTTTCTTTTGTAATTTATTTGTAGCTTTGGCAGCATTTTTGAAGATTGAATTGTTTGTATGTTTTCTGGGACTACTGGCAAATTCAGCATGAACCTGATCCATCAAGCAGCAATTGTTTTATTAAAATTACAATGAACATTTTCAGATTTATGCCATAGTGTGAATAAAGCAAAGCATTTCCTGTCTTTTATTATTACTTATTTCTATTAAACCCCACAGTGTATTTTAAGTCTTAACTTTCTGAAAACTAAAGACATGCAAATTGTCATAGTATGTGATAAAGGCGCAACAGCCAAACTGATGATTCAAGTATCTTAAGTTTCCTAACCAGGTCTGGAATGGAAACCAGTCACCTCATCCTAACCTTCAGGTTGTTTTCATCGAGCACCTCGCGTGTTATTGTTTCTCGCAGAGGTCGGTGGACAGGAAGGATTTACAGGAGAGGCAGAAGCAGCAGATGGCGAGAGGTCTTCCCAAACAGAAACCCATTGCGGGCGTCAAACAGGTCGTCGTCGTGGCTTCAGGGAAAGGTGGCGTGGGAAAGTCCACCACCTCAGGTACAGAATGGATTTCCTGCTGAAAAATGAAGGACTTTTCCAGGATCTTTATTCTTCTGGAGCAAATACATCTAGAGCTTTTGGAGTCTGTGATGGATATTACATAAAAAAGACAGAACAACTGGGTTTTTTAATTTATAACATATTTGTTGTAATACATTTTCATCCAGCCTGTTGTCTCTACGTTTCCTGTCGGAGGTAATTAATGTCTGTTATTCTGTCTCTGCAGTGAATTTGGCTCTTGGATTAATGGCCAACGATCCGGTAAGGACTCTTCTTTCTTACGTCACATGTCTCCTTTAGCTTTGTTCGCTTTTTTTTTACATTTTGGCCAATCAATTTATTTAAAAACCAAACAGATACACAAAAGCAGTTTAGGCCTTTTAAAGACTGAATTTCTGTCTGATCGGGGTATAGTGTGAATTTGTGGTACACAGGTCATTTTTTTTCCCCCCAATAATGATGAAACGCCTGATCGGACATCAAGTGTTAAGACTGCTGTCCTGGTGCAGACAGATGTGGCGTGATTCCTAAAAGCAATATAGCTATTACCACAACAGACCCATGTGCGTGAGCCTATACATTTTTACTTCTCACTTCTGTCAGATAGTTTGTCTTCCTTCTTAATGGTGAAGTTTCTGTCTTTGTCTCTCAGTCTAAGTCAGTCGGTCTGCTGGACGCTGACGTCTACGGTCCGTCGATCCCCAAACTGATGAACCTGAAGGGAAACCCGGAGCTCTCTGACAGTACGGCACATTTGTTTTTTAGCTGCTTTTTCTACCAAGAGCTCCGTTCTGTGTAATACCGAGCCAGAAGGAGCTGGTGCTCCATATATGGGCATAGAAACCAATCAGCCAATCAGAAGACAGTGGGCTTTGAGAGGGGGGGCCTTAAAGAGACAGGAGCATCTGCAGCTTGTTTCACACAGAGGCTGAAATGAAGGCCTACATGAAGAGTCAGTATAAGAAATAAAAATATTTTTTTACTTGTTTATATTTACTTTTATGTCCGTCTCTTCCTCATCCGCCCCATGGGACCTCATTTAAGATCAAATATTTACGGTAGTCAGCAGCGAGTGACAGCTGTTCCCTGAATTACACACATGATGTTCGATGTCAATTTTGTTCGTCAGGAAAGTTGCAGTTTGTTGTGAAACAGAAAAGTAACATTTAGTTTCGTCTGAAACTGCTTAGTGAACTACGTCTCTCGTCTCGCACAGTATACGTCACCAACATGTTAGCGCTGTCACTCCTGGTCCTTTCATCTCATCATCTACACATTAGAGCTGCAACAATTAATCGATTAGAAGTCAACTATTAAATGAATCGCCAACGATTTTGATTAACACTTTCTGGTTTCTTTGCTCCTCTGTGACAGTAAACTGAACGTCTTTGGGTTGTGGACAAAACAAGACATTGGAGGACGTCATCTTTGGCTTTTGGGAAACTCTGATCGACATTTTTCACCATTTTCTGACATTTTATAGACAAAAAAACTAACCGATTAATCGTGGAAATGAGATTAAGCGATAATGAAAATAATTGTTAGTTGTAGCCCATCAACACATGGAAGCTATTTGACGTTAGCTTCAGTCATTGACAGTTGAAAGTTATGGCGTCACATACGCGATTTTTGGGTTTATGGGTTTTAATTACGTATTTTCACAGTTTTATACTTTGTTTGTTACCTTTTTAAACTGACAAACATCATGGGTGTAATTCAGGGCATAATTTAAAAGGGATTAAAAATATTAGTTGTCTCTCGCCGTTGACCATCGTACATATTTCTTCCAAAATAAGGTCCCGTGACACCCTACCTGAAGGGGAGTGAGTTACTTTAGGCTCTCTGTGGTGGTTCTAGGTGTTACGTGGTCTTGGGAGGTTTGTGACAAATCTTTAAACTGACTTCAGCTGTTTTCTCTTTCTTCCAGACAATCTGATGATCCCGCTCACAAACTACGGGATTCCTTGGTGAGTCCTTCGTCGCAACATTACGTCATCACGTCTCTCTCCTCTTCACTCGTAACCCTTCACCTCGTCCTTCAGGGCTAAAACAAAATGAATGTGCGTCGCTCGTGCCTTTTCTGTAGCTTCTCCTCTCCTCTCTCAGCATGTCGATGGGCTTCCTGGTGGAGGATGTGGCTCCCATCGTGTGGAGGGGCCTGATGGTGATGTCAGCGATCGAGAAGCTGCTCAGACAGGTGAGGCCGTTCGTCTGCAAATAACCACCGAGGTTCGACAGCAACATTTAATTGAATTCTAATAGACTGAGGTGTATGTGTGTGTTTTTAGGTGGACTGGGGGTCGTTGGACTATCTGGTAGTCGACATGCCTCCTGGCACAGGAGACGTCCAACTGTCAATCACCCAGAACATCCCAATAGCAGGTCAGTCACGCGCACACACACTGGAACACACACCGTCATGCTTGTGAGTGAGGGATATAATAAAAGTTAAAGCTGCGAGCAGCGTTGGGCGGGCCCTCGCACGTGTAGCGCGTCGAGGTGTGAGGCGGCCACGTTTTGTCAGAAAAGGCTTACTTCCTGTTACCAGTGGGTGGCGCTATGACGTTGAGTGAATATTTTCATGTAGATGTGTTCCGGACGGGACTCTTATCAACCATGTAAAGTTTGGTACAGATCGAAGCATGTACCACAAAAGTAAGTTTTTGCATGTTGGTGATTCAGTGCGCAGGGGCTGCATCTTTGAAGGGACATTTCCTGATTCCAGCAGGTGGCGTTATGAGGTTGAGTGAATTTTGACCTGTAGATGTGTTCAGGGCGTGACCCTTACCAAATGTGTGAAATTTGGTAGAGATATGAGCATGTAAAGCAAAGTTACGCCACGCCAAGGACACACCGTTATCTGAAAACTCACAAGATTCACAACTTAGCATCATCAATGTTTTAAGGCTCTTCTGAGACTGTTTTGAAGCAGGTGAGGCAAAAATGTTGGGATTAGTACATAACAGCGTAAAACATGACACTTCCTGTTGCCAGCAGGTGGCGCTATGACATTAAGTGTTCGTTGTCATATGGATGTGTTCAGGGCGGGACTCTCATCCTACATGTACAGTTTGGTGCAGATCTGAGCATGCAAACTGAAATTATAACAACTTCCTGTTTCACAGCGAATCATCGATTTTGGACGGCACGCCACGGACAAGCCCATTGACGAAAAGTCACAGATAGCACAACTTTTCACCGTCAATGCCTTTAGAAGGCACAGCAGAAATTTGAAGTCGATCGGACTAAATCTCTAGGAGGAGTTCGTTAAAGTGCGCACCCTGTAAACTGTGAAAAAAAAAAAGATTCCTTCAGTTTCATTAGGGACCTCGCATGTTTCATGCTCGGGCTAATAATAACTTTGCACTCACCAACAGAAAGCCTGTCTGCCAAGTCAATGTAGCTAATCCAGGTCTTAGTTTATGTGTTTAGTTTTGTTTGGACTCGACGAACGAAAACCTTTTTGCTCCTCGCCCTGAGATGCATTGCTTGGTCATGGTTGTTTTTCCCGAATCCCCACTAAGGAAGTGATGAGAGCCAAGTTGGCGTGAAGGAGGTTCAGTTTTTCCTGTCCACGCACAGAAGAAGTCAAAGGACAATAAACTGATTTTTACATATTCTAGTGACTAGTGACTAGTGAAATGCTTTGCAGGAAACCAAAGTCTCGCTCAAGGACAATTCCCGCTCTGAAATCTCGTGAAAGGGGAGTTGTGTCAGGAAGACGACGGTGGAAACGTGAGTCAGAGTTATGGTGACCAGATGGCAATGGATGGCTACCGGCACACGTAAAAATCAAAACACAACGGTAAAATTAATTATTTTTGTTCATGAAGTCACCTGTCCGTCATCAAGCCGTCACCGCCCCTTTATAAATAAAACGATCAGTATTTAATGATTAATTAGGCTATAATCAAAACCCATGTTCAGTCTAATTTTCGGGATAAACCAGACAGGAGTTGGGACAACTGCTCGTAATTCGGGACTGTCCCAAATTTTTCGGGACGTCTGGTCACCTTAGTTAGAGTTGGAGAGAGGAGTTTGTTGTGTTGGAGTAAAGTTAAATAAAGTCTTGGTAGCAGCTCCTCTACGTACACAACAACCTCCTCTCCCGATGTCCACCGTCGTCTTCCTGCTATAACTTGCCTCTCACGAGATTTTAAGGGGCGAGAACTGTCATTGAGCGAGACGACGGTCCCTCGTTGGATCCTTTCCATGATGTTGTCAGACACCTGGTATAACAGTCTGAGCCCCACGGTGGCAACAAGAAGCACTTTTTGTGGACGTAACATACGTTGCAGCCGCTGCAGTCGGTTCAGTTTCAGCCGCTGAAACGTCTACTCCATGCATTCAAAACCTTTCTGCCTACTCGTCATTTCATCACCAGAATATGTGAAAATGTGTTTAAAAATACCAAAAATTATCCTTTTGAAAGTGCTCTGTGTAAAGTGAAGCTGTGCGGGTTGTGTTGTGCAGGTGCGGTTATCGTGTCCACGCCGCAGGACATCGCTCTGCTGGACGCCCGCAGAGGAGCCGAGATGTTCAAGAAAGTTAACGTGCCGGTAATCTGTGTGTGTAAATATAAATAGTTGTGAAAAAAGCTGCAAATTCTGATGAACCGATCTACAGATTGAGGGTTGGCATGTTGTGTCCGGTGTCCTTTTGCAGGTTCTCGGCCTGGTGCAGAACATGAGCGTCTTCCAGTGTCCCAACTGTAACCACCAGACTCACATCTTCGGCTCCGACGGGGCCCGACAGCTGGCAGACACTCTGGGAGTCACATTATTAGGTAGGTGGGAGGACCAGCGAGTAGCTGCTCATGTAAAAGTAAAGGCAGCAGGTATGTTGGACCGGCTACGTGGAAGTTCTGGTTGTTTAGTTTGAATGCAGTCGCACGAGTCACATAGTTAAAACACACAGTGTCTACATCTTTCTGAGCAGGTGGAAGTACTTTTTTAGCCAGCTGTTATGGCAGAATGGTCAGAAATACAGGAGAGACTCATTTTAGATTATTCAGGGTAAAAAAAAGTCTTAAATTTCATAGGATTAAATTAATGCCGTAACGTCATAAATAAATACTTTGTGTGTGTGAGACTTCATAATGTTCTCCGTTTGGTGTGACTTTAATGTTATACGGCAGTACAGTTAACGTTCATGTTTACGTCAGTGTTCAGTTTTACGCTCTGGACTGTGGCGTGTTCGCGGTGCAAGAGCTCTGGCATCCAGCTCTGGCGCGTATCAGTCAGTTGTCAGGAATGAAAACAAAACTTCTCTGACGTGCTGCTAACAAGCTAACGCTAGCTCGTCGCCTGAGAATAGGCAAGTGTCTGAAATTCAGAAAGCCAGATATGGACAAGTTGGCGGTTGAGGCTGAGGGCAGTGCCGCTGAGGTTAGCACAACAGGCATATTACATTACATGTAACTAATTGCAACAACTTATACCACACAATTTTTTGGTATTTTTTCACCCCTTAAGAGTTCTTAGTGCACAAATATTGTCATTTACATTGTGGATACTGGGGACATGTCTCCAGCACTTTTCTTTTAAAGCATTAGTTAAATATGTTCTGAAAATGGCTTGCAACAAGAAATGTTAAAAAAACAAATAAATACTTTGAGAAAGGTTTATTTGCACAATAAAAAAAACATGCAATGTAATTTAAAGATAGAAGAAACAAATGTGACTTGTTCAAAAAAGTTTCTTAACCTAAAAAAAAAAAAGCTGCTGAGTGCTGCATTATATTCTTTCTCTTATATTCTTTGAATTTTCACCTGAATCACTTTATATAAATAAGGACAATCTGTCTCCAGAATGCAGACCCTTCATTTTTATATTTCAGCATTGAATATTTCATCAAATAGTGTTAAAATATCTTCTTGTCTTGTTCTCGTGAACCCAATATTGTAAGTCGTGCATGTGAGCCAAGTACATCCTCACCTGAACTCTTATGTCTCCACCACTTTTCAACACAAAGTAACGTCCGTGATTCATTTTATCAAAGTACAAACACATCCCAAAAAGCTATAGTGTGTTAAATATGAATGTATTATAATAAAATATTTTATTAAATTCACATAGCTTTGTAAATAATTTTCTCAGGCTTAAAAAACATACAGATTTTCCATTATCCAGCCGAGAAGGTGGTATTAAATTTCAGTACTTAAGTTTTACTTTGAGAATCCTGGGGTGGGGGGGGGGTGGGGTACCCTGTTATTAGATATGTAGTGTCACTAAATGCTCCATTTTACAGCCTTTAGAATGACACCAGAGCTAAAAGTAATATTTTAATTAAATCGGAGCACATTTATGCTGCATTCATGTGAGACCGTGAGGGAATATTTCATACCGATATTTGTGTTTTCCGGATACTTTTGTCGATGTTATTATTAAGGATGCGTCGAACCAATACTGATATCAGATATCAGCCCGATACTGACTCAGAAAGCTGGATCGGGTATCAGCGGGGCTGATCTGTTCAATTCAATTACACGTCTACTACGCGATGCATCAGCAGTGCGCCGGTAGACCCGATCATTAAGCTAAAAGAGCAAACAGAGCTTGGAGGGAGATAAATACACAAAATACAGTTTGTGAAGAAGAAACTGGGAATCCTTATTTTATGCGGGCAACATCACACAAGGAGGAATACAGCTAATTAATTTTACACCGGTGTCTGGTCGGTACTCAGCATTGGCAGATGCCTAAATCCCAGGTATTGGTATCGGGACGGAAAAGGTCACATCGGTGGATCCCTAGTTAATATAAGTTGTGACCTAAACTCCTAACCCTCAGCTGATTGTTGACTAGATTTCAAAGCCCTCCAAGTTCATCTAAAAATATGAGTTTGTGTTGTTGGCCCATACCTTTACGCTGAAAAAGTTAGCGCCACTTGTATCATAGCCTGTTTGCAGTTAGATGATTTTCCAGCTTTCCAGCAAGAAGAAAACAGCAACTTACTTTAATTTTCTGTTTTCACTCTACAGAACAAACTGCTGGCTGGTTTCTGATCATTTTTGATGGATTTCAATATGCCTTTCAATACGTGCATTTGACTTCATGCGTTGCTGCGCAGCGCTGACGTGATGAATGCTGGACTTAACATGAGGCACGCTGGTTAGAAATTGTGTCCGACTTTCGCCCGCGGTGCAAAACGTCACCATGTCACATGACATTAAAACCTCGAGAGAGCAAGGGGGCTGCAGGCGCCGAGTCCGGCGGCCGCAGTTGCTTTTCTGCGGGTGCACAAAGTTGGAACCACACTATTGCCTGATCTCGCGGCATTTTTCTTCGCAAATGCCGCCTGATCAGTCATTGATCTCAGCCTGCAGGTAGATTGTAACCTCATGCCCTAAATATAAAACACAAAGACAAAAACACTTTGCAAACATTCCACAAATATACCCCGAATTTGAATTTATATCAGACAAACAGAAACTCCCCTTTATACTAGGAGAAATGCGCAAATGTCAAATAATTGCTGCAAAACATGTCTCCTCGTGCCACAAACTGAGGACAACCAGTGGAAACTCAGACTGATAAATAATAGTACTAATTTTCAAATTAGTACTATTATTTAGTAAATCTCACATTTGATACAGAATTTTATGTATTTATTTTTTTTAACTAACCAATTTATTTATTAATACACACTGTGAGGGACCAGGCAGTTAGGCATGAGGAGTCAAGAGGGAAATTTAAAGCAAAAGGGTTTTATTTACCAAAAAAATCATTACAACAAAAGATAAAGTTTTGGGCCCATAAAAGAGGTCAAATAAACAAACAAACAAACTAAAGCTCTAAACATAAGAGACTCAAAAATACAACTGACCTCCTATACAACAAACAAAGGGGACTTATATATTGGCTGATCAGACCAATTTTGACACACAGGGGAAGACTAACAACAACAACACTACATCATAACTGCAAACACAACAAAACTTATGTAAAAACTTATTCCAAAAGAAATGTACATTTACTTAACCTTAACTCAAAAATACTCCAATATAATATAAATCTAAACCCCAAAATATTTAAGGAGAGAATAAAGCCACCCCCAGACATAGCAAGCAGTGGTAGTGTCCAATCAGGCCACCTCTCCTATAAAGCTGCTCCTGCTCCGAGCACCAACCCTTTAAGCCAGCAGACTTCCTGGATGTGGCATCCAACACTGGTAAGCTTGGAAACAATTATAACAAAATGAAAATCCAAAACTAACTAATGGTGTGTGTTCCAAAAGATGCTTCTGTATAGTCAACTAAAATAAAGTATGTGAAATAAACTAAGTGTCCTGTAAGTTTATTTGTAACCAAATAAATATTTACTACAAACTGTCTAATGTGTATGAATGTATATAAACTAATCTTAAAGAACACAAAAAAGTCAGTGCATGAGGTTACCGCTCTTCATCTGGTTGTGAGGCCACGGCTGTGGCCATCACACACACACACACACACACACACGTTTATGGTTTTATCTATTTTATTAAAACTTTTTAATATATTATAATAACACACACACACACACACACGTTACTGTCATTTACTCAGTTTATTTAAAATTTTAATATATTTGTATTTTTTCCACACGTGCTTACTGTTTTATCTGTTTATTTTAATTGAATATATTTTTCATTTTCTACCACACACACACAAACACTTATTGTTTTACTTATTTACTATTTATTTTTACGGAATTATTATATTATATATTTTTTTATTATTATTTCTATTTTTTATTAACACACACAAACAAAACTTTTACTGTTTTATTTCCTTATTTAATGAAATGTATGAAATTAATTGTTCTTATGTAATTTATATATAGCTTTGGCAATATTGTTGCTATACATTCATGCCAATAAAGCGAATTTGAATTTGATTGTGTCCGACTTGACGGCGCTGTTTTTATTACCCGCCCTCGCAGTTGCATGCAGCTCACGTTAGACTGTCAAGTCGGAGAAAGTCAGCTGCCGTCATCTGGAACGCACCTAATGTCTTATTTTCTCTCTGTCTCCCTCCAGGGGACGTTCCTCTTCATCTAAACATCAGAGAGATGTCAGACAGAGGACAGCCGGTGGTCGTCTCTTCTCCGGACAGCCCAGAGGTCTCTGTTCAGTTCTGTTTACCTGCAACAAACGATGCTCTGAGGTGTGTTTCTATTAGCGTAGTGCTTTACTCTGTGTGTGTTCACTCTCCAGGCGGAGGCATACAGGAAGGTGGCGTCCGCTGTGGTCCAGAGACTAGAGGAGGTCAACACTTGATTGACAGCTCCAACAGGAAGTCAGTTGGTTGACGTAACGTTCTGAATGCACATGAAGGCACTCCATGTGCACTGACACAACACACACAAACACAAACACACAGATAAACGCACAGTTAGTTCAGTCCAAAGCACTTGAACATTTGTAACAGTACACGCTGAGTATACTGAGTATTAGCACTAAACTGCAGTATTACTGAGTAAATGTGATTTATTTAGTTGTGTGATGATATTTAATAAAACAGTGAGCTAAATTCTGTCTGTTTTTTTTATACATTTTTTAATAAACATTTTTGAAATGTTTCAAATAAACGGGTGGACAGATTAAATCAGAAGGTCGGAGCTGCAGCAAGGTTGCAGCAATGCTGCAGTGCTGTAGTGTCCTGTAGTTTTATATCCGTATCTCTTTTAGTGCTGCTTTATCATGAAAATGAAATGGAAAAATATAAAATTGTGGTCATAAGAAAACTATTTTGTTGTGTAAGGTAAGTTTTAAACAGCGCACGAGTCATTTACACTGGGGGCATGTCCCCACCTCTTTAAGTATTTGTTAACATAGTTCTGAAAAATAGCTTGAAACAAGAAATTTGAAAAAAACAAATGAAAATGATTTGAGAAATGTTTATTTGCATGATAAGAAAGATGCAATGTAAATATCTAAGAAACAAATGTAAATTGTCCAAGAATTTTGTTTCCCTTTATATAAATAAACCATTCAACCAAAATATAGTGGGGAACATTTCTCAAGAATGCAGGAAATTAAGCGTTAAATGCTCAAAATCTTATGGGGGAGGACCGCCAGATCCCCTTAAATCATATATCGCAGCAGACTTGTCTTGTTCTCAGGACCCCAAAATTGTGCATCGTCACGTCTCGTGAGCTAAGTGTATCACTGCACCCCTGATCTGAGCCCCCCAATGTCCCCACCGCTTTTCAGCACAAAGTGACGCCCTTGTTAAACGCCCTTTTATTAAGTTGTAATTTACAAGTGTGTATGTTTTCTCAGACCATTGAGGAGCTGAATTATTAGAAATGTGAATTTAGATTTATTGTCAGGGTTCCCACACTTCCTGGAAAACAGTTGTGGCAGCAGTGGTTAAAATATAATTCATATGAAAAGCTAACAAAAATACTATAAAAATAACATAATAACAATTGTAATAACATTAAAATCATCAATTGTCATCATTTTTATGCAAAGATGATTTCTTTTACATGCATAGAAATGGATATAAAAATAACAAACAAACAAATATGCCTGATGTCGAAACTTTTTATTTTGGTTCTAGTCACATAAACCATGCATGGGGTGTATGTCGCTTCTGGCTTATGTCTTTGTTTGGACTGGGAAACTGTTAATAAATCTCTTCTGTCGTGAAGCAAACAGAAGTTGTTTTTTGATTCAGATGACACAAAAGAGTCCATGGAAATACATTGGAAACACTGGTGTGCAGGGATATATATGTCTGAAAAACAGGTAGAGTTTCGTGTGAAAGAAGAAAAGTAAGAAGCTGAAAATAACCTGAATGATCCTGTTAGTGTTCCCAGCACTGTGCGCTTCCCTGGACAAACAGCAGATGGTGCTGGTTGAATATGGAGTGAAGAAAAATCATGTTAAACTGCCATCACCTGTTTTTATTTTTTTTAAACACAGTCTATGGTCATCACACCATGAAATATCTAATTTTCTTTCTGTCCTCTGAACCTGAAGCCCAGGAGATCTGAAGAAGTGCCGCAGGGCACACAGACACCTTTATATTACATCTTCACTGCTGATGTTCACGGCCTACACCTGCAGGATCTTACATGTAAAAAGTGTGTAAACTCCCCTGAACCAGGACCTCGGTGGAGTCTGAGGTCTCATGTGGAGGGAAACACGGACTGAATGAATGTGACCTGTGACGGCCCCAGGATTGGGCCCTCTCTTGGTCTTGTATCTTGCTGTGTTTTGTCCCTTTAATCCAGGTAATTGGTGGGTGGAGTTGATACCTGGTGTGAGATGCAACTCACCTGAGCAGGCGGGGAGCCTGCTTGATGATTTGACTCCCTCTTCTCCTGGCCTGCCAACTGATTCTGTTCTGTTTGGTTCTTTGTGTTCTACACACTCCACTCACACGTGCACTGCACACATACTGATCTGACAGACGCCTACAATTGCATATTTTGCTAAATTTACTTATTTTCAGACAGTGTGGTTTCCCACTTTTGTCACTTGCTGTTGAGTCAGGTTGTGAGAGACCACAGAGAAAAAAAAGGAAGATCTCTGTGTGACGAGCAGGGAGGGGATTTGTGGCACCTCCACCACATCGTCATCATTGGCTACCCGGGAGAAAACACTCATTTTTAGGATTAATCATTTATTGATAATTTAATCCATGTCTTTGGGTGAAGAATAATGTTTAAAAAGATTTGCGTTTGCACAGTCTGGAGATTGTTTTCAATAATGTTATGTTTTTGTCATTTAGCACATAGCATTTATTTATGATTTCCTGTTTTATTTTGAAAGTATCCTTCTGTGCAGCTTTGGTTCTTGACTTTGTGTTCCTTGGTTGATTGTTTGCGTCTCAGCTGTGTTCAGTTATCCTGCCCTTTTTTATTTAACACCAACACGCCCTCATACCTAAACGACAAATCTCAGACATTGAGTACATTATGTAAGTCACTTGAACTAAATCACATGACACCTAACACGTGGTAAAGGTTGGGAAAAGGTCATAGTGTGGTTAGGTTTAGGTTGAAGGAAGTCACGTGATGTAAGCCATCTTGAAAACGTTAGCAGTTTATTCACTTTTTTTTTTCTGTTAATAAACTCTACTGGCTCGAGGTTTTTAAAGTGGGAGGCGGCTCCGTAAATGGAAGTGAAAAAGGTCAAATCATCAAAAGTAGATCACGTAGAATAGCCCACGTGTGTGTGATTTGGTACTTCATGGTTACAGGAGTTTTGGAGAAGTTTACTGTCTTTCCCGGAGTTTGAAACTTTTAAACGCCTTAGGACAGAACATTTTATCTATTTGATCAAATCTGAAGTTATGTCAAACAGCAACATTAGACTGTTCGTGGGATTAGCAAGTAAACTAGCGCAGTGTGAGGGGGTGCCTTTTTTGCTCTGTTTGCAGGGATGCACACATTAGCCACGTTTCCATCCAAATGTCATGCGAATTTTAAGCGTACTTTTGAAATGTCGCAAAAAACAAATTGTGAAATATGTGCGCTTCCATCAGCTGGTTTGGAGCGAATAAACCAGGCTACGGCGAGCGTAGTTACGTCAGTAGTTGATGTTACACATGGCGTATGGGAACAAAACCAGTTGTGCTTGAACCTGATGGCAATTCATCTTAGAAAAGTAGAGAGAGGTCCCTCAGGAATGTGTTTCAAGCGGGCAAACTGCTGCCAGCCAGGTCTCCGCACGTTATGGGAATATCCGGTGTTATGCAGAGTTTTGCGTGCACTTCCAAATAATGCTTTTAAATGCTATAATATCCTTTGTGGGGTTCATAAATGATTCGAAGTATATAGCCTATTCCATGAACGTTTAGAGTCGTTAATATAATTCTACAGTAGAAGCAGCATTCACTGATTCAAGGAAAATGTGTGGTGGTAACCGCGTTTCATCAGTGTGCAGAGCAAAGTATCTGAAAAGGACCTTTTTTAAGAGGTGAATGCGTAATTCAGCAGAACAGATGATGAAGGCTACCTGCCCAGATTCGCATCCACCTCTCTTATCAGCTCAAATGAGCGTTACCAGCCGGAGATGCAGGAAATTCCCGGCAGGCGAGCAGAACTCTGCACAACCGGGGAAGACACCGACAGCAGAAACAGCTGATCGGCGTGAGTTACAAGTTCCTTACATCAGAACTTATTCGGAAAAAGTGTTTCCATCTCCCGTTTAGCGCATTAACTCTTTTTCGACAAATGCTAAAAACGCATCAAGCGAGCGTAAAAACTTTTTTGCGAAGTTAAGGATTTTGTTTTTTCAAATTTTGCCGTTTCCATCAACCTTTTCTAATGCGATACTTCAAAAGGCTTTGTGTACACAACATTTTTATGTTTACATAGATTTATCTATATGTCACCTAGTAAAATAAATAAACGCGTAAAAACCTGCTGGGCAATAAGCTTTCTGAAAATGATTCTCTTCGATCATTATTTATTTATTATATCTTTCAGTTATTTTTAATTCTTCATATCTTCATTCACAGTTTTGTATTTAGGCAGATTTTTCATTGAGGCTGTCAAATCTCAGCTGTCTTTGTTTTCATGTTTCTTGTCAGTTGTTTGGCTTTTATTTAGTTGTTTATGATGGTGACATTTACTGACATTAGATGTATTTTCTGCTCAACATGTTTTATGTTCCCTGTAATATGTTTGCACTTCACAAATCCTGGAGTAACGCACATGCAAATAACTGCCACATTGTTTTTGATTTTCTTTTACACATTTCTATTGTTCTTTTATAACTTCTGTTCATTCCATATTTATATATTTTATTTATATATTTTCCTCGTACGTGTAACTTAATTAAATCTCTTTCTGATTCTGAACATTTCCATAAGATCCAGTTTGAGTCCCACATGATGTTGTGAGGAGGAGGCGGCGGAGGAGGAGTCAGTGAAGTCACCAGACCGAGACTTGGGGTCACAACAGGCGTTTTCTTCACACACTGTTCGCCAGAAACATGACCGCAGCTGTGAAATGTCTCTGTGTAGGCGCATAACAATGACAGATGACTCAAAGTGCAGCTGAATTTTGACTTTTGGTTTCACGAAACAAGCACACAGTTTGTTTTTAAACTATTTCCTCTGAACCGTCCATCAGATTCTCTTTCTGAATTTAAAATGAGACAAGAAACGCACCAGACATTTAGCAGAATCAGGGTTTATTTCATAGCACACAGGCTTTTATGTTTCTAAAGCTTTAAAGTCTCATCAGTTTCATAATATCTGAAACCCATTTTGCTTTTATAGCCACCATTTTGTCTGCAATATGCATTTGATGAATTTGCACTCCATGAAGTGGTTTTCATTGCTACTGGTGGAGACTATACTTTCCTGAATGGGATTCAAATTGCACACCCACGCACAAGGGATTCACAGGAAATTACAGTATGCATATCTCACATAATGTGGAAAACAACATTCAATCAGTTTTACCACATCATGACGACAATTAGTCTTTTATATTAAAACAGAGAGACAACGAATCCTCTCTGCTCACAGTTAGTGGTGGAAGAAGTACTCAAATTAAAAGCAGCAATACTACCTTGTGAAAATACTAGAATTCAAAATCTTAAGTACAAAAGTGTTAGCATTAAAATGTATTTAAAGAACCAAAAATGAAAGTACTCATTATGCAGAATGACCCTTTTTTTTAATCAACTACTGGATTATAATCTGTGATGCATTTATGCAGAGCTATTTTCAGTTACTTCATGCAGTACTGCGTAGATTAATCTACAATATCACATCATATTTATCAGTTGATGTATATATATCACAAAGCCATTTAAATCTGCAAGCTAACTAGTGATTAAAGCTACCAAATTTCACATTTGGTCAAGCGAGGGAAAATGGAAAAGAAGGGATTGGACCCAAGATGCAGACAGCGGGCCAGAGCTGGTTCAGTCAGTCACACTGGCTTATGACAAAGGTGGAGGCAAGCAAGGGTCTGAGCACCAAAAAGCAAACAAATCCAAAATGGAACAGGCAATAAACAAAATCCAAAATGTCCAAAAACAAATGGCAGAAAATCCAAGACATAGAGAAAAGCCTGGTTCACTTGAGGAGAAGAAAAAGACCAACTGGCAAAAGATGAGGGAAGCACAGGGACCATATCTACACGAGAGAGGATAACAAGACACAGGTGAAGCCAATGAGGGTAAAGTTCTGTCGTCACAAAGCTTGATGCAGCCGGAGAACTCGCCGCCTGGCTCCCCCGAGATTTTAGTGTCATGTGACATGGTGACGTTTTGCAGCGCCGGCGAAAGTCGGACAGAAATTCTAACCAGCATGCCGTATGTTAAGTCAGTGCTGCGAATGGCCACATGAAGTCAAACACACCTACACAAAGGCAGGGCGTAAAGTAGCCTCCACAATACACATTAGGAAGAATACTTTCAAAATAAAACGGGAAATAACAAAATTCAAAACCCAAAACCATGACATCAAATAAAAGCAGGGGAGTAGAAAGTATATAAAATTTAAATATATTAAAGATTAAAATAAAATAAATAAAACCGTAAGAGTGTGTGTGTGTGTGTGTGTGTGTGTGTGTGTGTGTGTGTGTGTGTCTCTTTCCCCCTCTCTCTCTCCTTCCCTGCAGAGAATTCACATCAAACTCATTTAACCTTGTATCAGAAAGTCAATTCTATTTCAGCTCAGGAAATGAACCAGATGGAGGACGAGAGGAAGAGGTGAAGCATCTCATCCTCAGCTTACCAGGGAAACTTCACATCCAAACAGAA
>NW_024041039.1:4244111-4267095 GCF_014851395.1 Micropterus salmoides
ATGTTTGGAAATTTGTCCAGTTAACCCCAGAAACAAACTCACAATGAATGCAAACTTTGCTAAATAATGCAAAGGTCTCTGCACATGTAAATATTCATTTCATATCATGGACAAATCTGGCACATTGCACATATTTGTTGTATTGTTGTTGTTCTATACTTTTATGTTTTGTCTATTTACATAATTATGCACACAATATCCTCTTCCGTCGCCAAACGTCTGCACAACACAAACTGGAGTAATGTACATGTAAATATCTGCCACATTGTTCTTTCTCTGCAAATACTTGTATTATTTTTCTTATATAACTTGCATTTGTTTATTCATTATTTATATATATTTATACATTTATGTCAACTGTATTGTTTATCTACGTTCTACCTTATCACCAAAGCAAATTCCTCGTACGTGTAAAATACTACTTGGCAATGAAGCTCTTTCTGATTCTAAATGAAAAAGTGTCCCAACTGCAGCTTTTTCTATGAGTGTTGAATAGTTTGGACAGAGAAAAAAAGTTGGTGTATTTCCTCAACCGTTCCCTTCGCTGGGCGAAGCATCTCTCGGTCTGTTTGGGTGGTTAAAAGTCGGGCGGCTGTGGCTCAGGGGGTAGAGCGGGTTGGCCGTTAATCAGAAGGTTTGGCGGTTCAATCCCTGGTTGCATGTCAAAGTGTCCTTGGGCAAGATACTGAACCCTGATTTGCCCCTGGCGGCTGTTTTGCCAGTGTGTGAATGAGTGTGAATGCTAGTTTTTGAGCACTTAAGCTCAGTGTATGAATGTGTGTGACTGGTGAATGCAGATGTAGTGTAAAAGCGCTTTGAGTGGTCGAAAAGACTAGAAAGGTGCTATACAAGTACGGAGCATTTACATGGGTGGTTAAAAGTGACTTCACAGTTTGTTACAACGGACATTTCCTTTCCTCAAAGGACTCTTCACCCTCCCTGGCCTGGACACACACGCACACAGAAACACACACACTGATACACACTCCTTGTTGACCTTGGGATCGCTGCTCTCAGAGCGTTGACGATGCAGCTGTACAGCTTGTGGCTGGATAAACAGCAGCAGCTGGTACCAATTGTGCAGTGTCACTGTGTGTGTGTGTGTGTAACCGCTCAGCACTCCTGCAATCATGTGTCTTCTTCTTCAGGGAGAAAAGAAAAGGTTGAAACCACCTCTTCTCTTTCCTCATCATGTCCTTTCTGCTGACTCCCTCTCTCTCCTGCATTTTATTTTGCTCGTCCTCCTCTTTCACCCACCCCTCTCTCCTCTACTGGCAGAAGACTCCTCCTCTCGTCTCATCTCCTCTCTCCTTGATTTGTCTTACTTACACTCAAATTCTGCCAGAACCTTCCCTCCCAGCATACTTTTAAAAAATGCAACAGAGGAATGAGGGAGGATCGGTAAGCCGGCATTCTGCAGACAGCTGCACACACAGTTTGGGGGTCCACATACGTAGCAGAGTCTTGACTTTATCATATCACAGTTAGGGAGGGGCGAGGTCAGACGCATACTTGCCCTTGACTGTAGCCAACATGACATCACCTGTTAGTTTGTGGAATACAGTATTGAAGCCTCGAGTTTTGCACTTCGGCCGTCACCATCTTGGTTTTTTGGAACAAGACCATATTTGAACGAGAGGATGGCGCTAGCTAGCTTAGTGAGCAAGGTGCATCCGTAATTCACATTAACTGTGATATTAACAGGAATGCTTATTTTTGATAGCGACAAAAAGATTTGAAACAAAGACTGAGACCATGAACTCTAGAAAAGTAGAAAAGTGTTTACTGACATAATAAATCAGCTGAGAAGTATTTTTGCCATTAAAGGTTCAGTGTGTAAGTTTTAGTGGCATCTAGTGGTGAGGGTTGCGAATTGCAACCAGGGGCTCACGGTGCATTCCAGACCGTTCTCATCTCAGGGCGTCCAATACCAACGCTTTCAGATAAAGTGACAAAATGTAGTAATTTGACGCCCAAGGTACCCTTCAGCGTCTCTATGAGACGCTCCGGGGCATCTCGTAGAGACCGGAAGTACGAGCTAGCTACATTTGTGTTAAAGGTATGACAGCCCCCCGAAGCTCCCTACCCTTACCACAACCATCAGAAATGTTAGTACCTAAACCTAAGTCACTAACTTTAAGCATGTCGACACGGTCGACATAGCGAACGGTGGCGTTTCATACGTAAAATACTTTGTCACACTGTCTGATGCATTGAGATGAGAACGCGTTGTGCATTCACGTGCTCCTCGGATGGTCCCATTTCCCGAGTTGTGAAGTTGTTTTTCCAACTTCAGTGTGTGTTCATGCGCTCTTAAGTCAGACACCACATGAATGCTCCATCAGTCAACCCTCACCCCTCCATTACCAAACGCTGGAGAAGCTGCTGTCAGTGCCAAATCCATACGGCCTGCCGGATCCGTTCTGCACATGCGCAAAAATGCAAAAAACGCTTTGTCAGCCTCTGGAAGCGTCAGCATTTCACGACAACAACACACGAGTAATTACGAACAGGCCCATTTGTGGTAACCTTCTTTGACGGACAGGACGCCGCATATGCAGATAGGGATCCGGTAGGCAGCGAGGATTTGTTCCTACAGCCTGAGTGACTGACACGCTCTGTCGGCTCTTGTGCTAAATAATGTGTGTGGTCCTTCATTTATCTTTTCTTACCTCTAAGACGACTACTTCTACAAATGTTACTTCTTCTTCTTCTTCGCTGTAAGAAGACCTGCAGAGTATGTAGATAGAAATGTCTCATTCTAAGGTAATAAAAACATAACGGTTCATAACGTAAGGACTGAAAACACAGTTGAGGATATTGCATTTCTGTCAATAGATCCTCAGAAATAGGACTTCACTTGGCACTTCCACATTGGCTTCACTTTTCACTCCTCGAGGTTCCCAAAGTATTTACACTCAGTGTGTGCTATGGTGGAAAATTCACCAGTATTAACATAATTTGCTGACATTAATCCCTGTATATAATTCAGTGTGCAGTTCCTCTTTAATTTATACTTTTGCTTCTGCGTGGCCTCGAAGGTCCATGAGGGTCCTCATGACATAAATCTTGTCATCTGTCCATGTCCACGAGTAAATGTGTTTATGTGTGTGCAGATACCAAATTAACAGAACAGTGTTTGCATCTGTTTTTAATCAAATCCGGCCTTTAAAGAGTTATTTCTGTAATTTATAAACCAACCTGGGCATCTGAAGAGCAAAATGACTTACTGACTCAAGTTTCCAGCGTCGTCTTCCTGCAACAAATCACCTCTCACGAGATTTCAGAGCCAGACTTCTGTGACTGTTTGTGTTCTTACTTTTAAACAAAAAGGTCCATCTCTGTAGGGTTCCTACTAGGGATCTACTGGAGCAATTCCATAAAATAAAAAATATTGGAATTACGAAATTAAATATTTCAACAATGGAGGGTTAAATAAAAGTGGATGGTGTGACAGCTAATAAGCTACGAGAGTTTTCTCCATGTTGGATTCTCTCTTCATTCAAAGGTCAGCACTCTTGAGATGGATTCCTATTGGCCAACAGCGCAGAGTCGTGTCAATTACGCATCATACAATGCAGTCTTTGACCTCTCATTGTTCTCCTTCTACCTTCTTCCTCTCCTTTCGCTAACTGTACAACTGACTGCTAAAGTGGCAGATTGACTGACTGAATTAACAGGGAAAATGTGACAAAGAAGACCCTCCCCTTCTCATTTCCCATGATGCTCTGTGCTCCACTGGTTTGAAACAGAACAAAGATGGAGCACACAACACCCTGCTCACTTCGCCTGTCAAAAGATGGCGTCTCCCTTTGTCTTGTTAAAGGTCTGTGTGTGTGTGTGTTGGACGGTTAATAAGCTTTGTGGTTCACCTGAGTCCCTCAAGCCTCGGGCCAGACGGCCAGATGAGTGTGTGTGTGTGTGTGTCTGAATAATTTATAGCTATACAGAAACTGCTGCCACACATTACTTTCTTTCTGTACATTATTCTCATAACAGCTCTGTTTAATAAATCAGTACAGCGAGCGACCAAAACATTTCAGAGTTATGGGGAGTTATGGGCTGGAACTATTTATTGGCGACCTGAGAAACTATTGCTTTAATTAACTCTTACTAAACAAGAGCCACGCAGAAGGGTTCGGAATAAAAAGATAATACACATTACATGTCCTAATCCTGTGTTTATTTGTTATGTTATTGATTAGTAACCTTTATGCTAAATACAGTATATATCTCAGGCGCGTTTATATAAATAAATGCATCTAATTAAAAGTAACTTGGGTCCACGAGCTAACATCATTTAAAACTTCACCTGTTGGTTCTGGGGTCGTAGAAGCTGGCAGATCGTGACTCAGACGTCTGGTGTTAAAATGCCCAACTTTACAGCAGAAATAAACATGTTTACAGCCTGTTCTGGTTTCTATAGCTAATCCTTGGATTCTGGGTTAGCCAGCACGGCCAAGATGGCGACGGCTGGAGCCGCTGGGAGCCACCCAGCTTCACAACGGCTCTTCAGAAACCGGCGGATGACATCACAGCCACTTTGCCCATGGTTAATTCCAAGCTATCCTCACTCCCAAGTCATCACGTATTAAACTCATAGTCAAGACTTGGCGTCAGCTTCTGACGCACTGGGGGGGAAAGCTGTAGCGTCATTTTTGAACATATTTATGTTTATTATTTATATTTATTTACATATGAAATATTTACCCTGCATCCCGACCCCGGATAAGCGGATAAAGATGGGTGGATGGATGGATTTTATTGCTACTGTGTAAAGGGAATACTGCTGGTAAAAAGCACCTTATTTGGTTAAAGTGTTAGCAGTACATTTAAATTAAAAGTGCAAAATACACTGCTTTAGAGTTCGTTATTCAATGATTAAAAAATTTTAATCGTTGCCCAGCACTAATATTTATTCTTGATAACTTGGCCGCGGAGCCCTACGTGTTGTAAAAACAACTCTAAAGAGTACAGAGGGTGTTAATGAGCGACATCAAGGAGTCTTGACGACGGGAGTGAGAATGTATTGGTTAAGCAGTGGTTTCACTCAGAAATACCTTACATTATTGAAAATCAAGACACTGTTACTGCTGCTGTCACTGTGACTTTTCTCTATGAAATGCAGATAAAGAAACAGCATTGTTCTAGTATTGCAGAATTGCCACCTCAGAAAAATGGAGCATAACTTTGTTCAGATTCTTCCTATAGAAAAAAACATACATACAAGCACCTCAAAGGTTAAATTTTAGGTTAAAGCTTTGAGTGCTGACCAAAGACTTTGAGTTCTGCTTCATATTGAGCGTAAACTTCCCCAAAGCCAAAAAAGGAGCAGAACAGAGCTGCAAACATTAAACCCAGCTTCCACTCCTCTGAACAGACATAAGCTGTGAGTTGACTGCTTTTGAATCATGTTCACTCGCAGGTATAAAAGTGCATCTGATGAAAAATGCAGGGGCTGTTGTTGGCTTTGTTCAAAGGAGTGTGGGAAAGGGCTTTTCAGCAGCTGCTTTGATTTGACAAGAGGTTGCCCTTCACCAAGCACCTCGATGCTCCATTCCTTTTCACTGCAGACATTTTGACTTGTTTTTATAGGGTGGAAAAAAGGTGTAATTATCAACATTTATGATGTGTCTATTTTAGATGTGTCAGCTCCAGAGTCCATGTATTGTGCATGCACTCTCATTGGACCAGCTTTCAGGAGCAGTGCCTATTCACCGACGATATCAGTTCCACCTGTGCTTCTCTTTGCTATGACATCTCAAAATTTTGATTTTTGTCATCAATATGTAAGGAGCTGTGGCTCAGCTGGTTCATATGTCATGTAATGTAAAGAGCAGACCTTTGGTTCAACAAACAACACACCTTCTTTGAGCAAATGAAGAGACCTTTCGATTTATGATGAAATATTATAGGGGGAAAAGGTGCCAAACTTACCTAGTTGGTGTAGAATGAGACTCTTAAAGGGATAGTTTGGGATTTATGAAGTGGGGCTTCATGAAATTCTTATCCACAGTCAGTGTATTACCTGCAGTAGATGATAGTCAGCATGTCCCCAGTTTGGAGAAACAGAGAATTGTAAAGGGACGGAAGCTAAATAACGCACCGCTGTGGACAGGGTCAGTAGCGAATGTGTTTGAGCAACCTAAAAAAAAGGCCCACTGGGGGAAAAAAAAAAAATCAGTTCAACCACTTAAACATGCCGTCAGACAGCTTTTCAATTGAAACGATATTTTATCAACCACAGTACTTCTGTGTGCAACTTGGCTGTAATAGGCCGCACTCGGGATTGTCAGGAGGGGTAAAACATACTCAAACATGGCCCAATTATCCTCTAGTGTGGGGCCAGCATTAGGTGGCCAAAACACATTAGCCGCTGAGCCTGTCCACAGCAGTACGTTTTAGCTTTCGGGCCGGTACAACTGTTTCTCCAAATTGGGAAAACGTTGACCGCCATCTAATGTAGGGAATGCAATCCCTTTAACCCTTTTGTTTTTTAGGTTTGAGCCTCAGTATCTTCACGCTGCAGCTGTGCCTAAAGTTCTCACTAAACACAACGATTTCTTCTGCACTCATCATGAAGATATCAGGTTGGATTTGGTGTAAACCTCTGCATCATTTAGATTCAGTTTGCATAGATTAACGGTGTGGTGACCTGATTGCATTCAAATCTTTCTGAGCTACAATTATAATGTCTCCTGTCACACATGTTAATGAACTGCTGCTGATACAGAGGCTCTTTGTAACCTCCTTTAAACTGGGGAGGAAATGTTTTCTCTCTCAAAACACCTACAGGAACATTTGTCCTGCATAATGGTGACGTTCAGCTGCTCTCCAAAGAAAAGACTAAAAAGGTTATTTTGCTTTGATATTAGGAGATTTGCTTACCTGCCATGAAGGTGCTGTGGCATAGCTGGTGAAAGCGCCTGTCTCGTAAACCCCAGCAGTGCCTTGAGCTCCTGACTCTAAAAATGTGTGTGAAATTAATGCCCAGTAATTAGTCGTCATTTGCTGATTAAGTAGATGCACGAAAGAGCTGGGAGCTACAAAAGCGGTTTATATAGAAAGAAAAGTGTCGCTGTGTGTTCCAATATGTGTTACATGTGTTATAGCCTCAGCAGCAACCTGCCCCATGTGAAGTTCCAGTATTTTCCTTGTGTGGTTCCCTGAGAGACCTGTGAGATTAATCCAGATGCCGCTGAGATGCCGCCCGACCTACTTCCTGGCTGCTATTCTCATGAGCCCGATTGGAGAGGCCCTGAATCCAGCTTTCTAATCAAGAGGATGTAATTTAGTCAGACCAGCTATAAGTTCTCTGCCACTCAGAGGTGCTCACAAGTCAATGAGCTCCAAGACAAGTCTCCAGTCTCTGAGCTAGAGTCCAAGTCCAGTCTCCAGTCTCTGAGCTAGAGTCCAAGTCGAGTCTCCAGTCTCTGAGCTAGAGTCCAAGTCAAGTCTCCAGTCTCTGAGCTAGAGTCCAAGACAAGTCTCTAGTCTCTGAGCTAGAGTCCAAGTCCAGTCTCCAGTCTCTGAGCTAGAGTCCAAGTCGAGTCTCCAGTCTCTGAGCTAGAGTCCAAGTCAAGTCTCCAGTCTCTGAGCTAGAGTCCAAGACAAGTCTCCAGTCTCTGAGCTAGAGTCCAAGTCAAGTCTCCAGTCTCTGAGCTAGAGTCCAAGACAAGTCTCTAGTCTCTGAGCTAGAGTCCAAGACAAGTCTCCAGTCTCTGAGCTAGAGTCCAAGTCAAGTCTCTGAGTCTCTGAGCTAGAGTCCAAGTCAAGTCTCCAGTCTCTGAGCTAGAGTCCAAGACAAGTCTCCAGTCTCTGAGCTAGAGTCCAAGTCAAGTCTCCAGTCTCTGAGCTAGAGTCCAAGACAAGTCTTCAGTCTCTGAGCTAGAGTCCAAGACAAGTCTCCAGTCTCTGAGCTAGAGTCCAAGTCAAGTCTCCAGTCTCTGAGCTAGAGTCCAAGACAAGTCTCTAGTCTCTGAGCTAGAGTCCAAGTCAAGTCTCTGAGTCTCTGAGCTAGAGTCCAAATCAAGTCTCCAGTCTCTGAGCTAGAGTCCAAGACAAGTCTCCAGTCTCTGAGCTAGAGTCCAAGTCAAGTCTCCAGTCTCTGAGCTAGAGTCCAAGACAAGTCTCCAGTCTCTGAGCTAGAGTCCAAGTCAAGTCTCTGAGTCTCTGAGCTAGAGTCCAAGTCAAGTCTCCAGTCTCTGAGCTAGAGTCCAAGTCAAGTCTCTGAGTCTCTGAGCTAGAGTCCAAGTCAAGTCTCCAGTCTCTGAGCTAGAGTCCAAGACAAGTCTCCAGTCTCTGAGCTAGAGTCCAAGTCAAGTCTCCAGTCTCTGAGCTAGAGTCCAAGTCAAGTCTCTGAGTCTCTGAGCTAGAGTCCAAGTCAAGTCTCCAGTCTCTGAGCTAGAGTCCAAGTCAAGTCTCTGAGTCTCTGAGCTAGAGTCCAAGTCAAGTCTCCAGTCTCTGAGCTAGAGTCCAAGACAAGTCTCCAGTCTCTGAGCTAGAGTCCAAGTCAAGTCTCCAGTCTCTGAGCTAGAGTCCAAGACAAGTCTCTAGTCTCTGAGCTAGAGTCCAAGACAAGTCTCTAGTCTCTGAGCTAGAGTCCAAGTCAAGTCTCTGAGTCTCTGAGCTAGAGTCCAAGTCAAGTCTCCAGTCTCTGAGCTAGAGTCCAAGACAAGTCTCCAGTCTCTGAGCTAGAGTCCAAGACAAGTCTCTAGTCTCTGAGCTAGAGTCCAAGTCAAGTCTCTGAGTCTCTGAGCTAGAGTCCAAGTCAAGTCTCCAGTCTCTGAGCTAGAGTCCAAGTCAAGTCTCTGAGTCTCTGAGCTAGAGTCCAAGTCAAGTCTCCAGTCTCTGAGCTAGAGTCCAAGACAAGTCTCTAGTCTCTGAGCTAGAGTCCAAGACAAGTCTCCAGTCTCTGAGCTAGAGTCCAAGTCAAGTCTCTGAGTCTCTGAGCTAGAGTCCAAGTCAAGTCTCCAGTCTCTGAGCTAGAGTCCAAGTCAAGTCTCTGAGTCTCTGAGCTAGAGTCCAAGTCAAGTCTCCAGTCTCTGAGCTAGAGTCCAAGACAAGTCTCCAGTCTCTGAGCTAGAGTCCAAGACAAGTCTCCAGTCTCTGAGCTAGAGTCCAAGTCAAGTCTCCAGTCTCTGAGCTAGAGTCCAAGACAAGTCTCCAGTCTCTCAGAGTCCAACTATTTTTCATAGAGCACAACCATATAGCCTAATTCTATAACTAATCAGAGCTTCTAAACTACAGTAAGTCAACACACCCCCCAGACTCTCAAATGTGTTATTTTTTTTGTTATAATGTTACCAGTGTAACATTATAACAAAAAACGGTAACGTTACAAGATCAACAATAAAACTGTAGCCTGTTTGCAGCCAACATTAATAATTAACATGATGGCAGCCAGCAGGACGTAAATGATTACGTTAATCGAGCACCACATGTTTGGCAAGTAAACAAACGCTCGTTCATCTTTTCGACAAACGACAGTCGGTGTAACCCTCCCGTAGGTCGTAGCTAAAGCACGACGCAAGCTAACGTTAGATGGCCGATGTTTGTTGTCCTCACGTCTCACGTGTGGCCGTGCGCAGCAGATAATACGCTACGTGTTATGTAGGCAGGTTACAGGTAACGCAGGGAGGGGAATAACCACAAGCTCATCAGACGTTTCCTAAAGTAAACAATGTTCACGAGTCCCACAGCTCGAGTCCAAGTCTGCATGTGTAGATTCGACTTTCGTTTTAATGTAAAACGGAGGCCCTCTGGGTCGTACACACACCGAGACGGCCTACGTTGATCCACACTAGGAACAGGGGTGATTCTTCAGATGTGTCTGAATTTGGACAGGCACTTTTTTGTTCCTTTGTTTTATTTAGTCAGGCAGACCTTGAAACTCTGAATTACGAGTCCTATGTTGGTTTTTGATTGAAGCAGCTCCTTCCTTTTTTGTGTGATACCTAAGACAGATCCATGCAATAAATAACTTAATTTGACCAAATCCATCTGGTTTTATGTTACTTGCCTTTCCCCTAGAGAGCTCAGTCTTGACAGCATGTAAGTGGATACCTCAGACTCAGATTATACTGCACCATTTTCAAAGACATCTTTTTTCACCCTGTTTTGGCTACCACATCTGCGTAGGTCTGCAAGCAAGACAAGCACATATTTCATTCATCTCTCCAGGCTGTGGAGAGTTAGTAGGTAATGGATACTCAAAGTTAGCATTATTAAAAGAGGTTCTACTTGTAGCTGAACTGGCTGATACCACACAAACGTGCTACGGTGCCACCTTTAACAGAGGATATCAGGGCCGTCATAAAGAACAGATGTTACCTCTCCACAATTATTAAAATTTTGAATCCAGGACTTTTACTTGGTATTCCTACTTTTACTTAAAGTAAATTATTT
Organism: Micropterus salmoides; assembly: GCF_014851395.1. Lineage (NCBI taxonomy): Eukaryota > Metazoa > Chordata > Actinopteri > Centrarchiformes > Centrarchidae > Micropterus > Micropterus salmoides. The sequence goes on from NW_024041039.1 coordinate 4,254,519, forward strand.
GAGCACTTTTCCCACCACTATTGGAGTATGTTTTGGACAGAACGAAGCATGTATGAACAGGCAACACCTACTCTTTGTCATGTCCCTCGGCGTCAGTAACAACACATATGGCACCCTTTAGCTTGAAGGCTAAAATTAGGCCTATTACAAATAAAAGAAAAGGAGGTGGTTTATTTGGACATGTGGGTCAGAAATCAGAACCAGGAGAACAGTGTTCATTTCCTGTGTGATTGTTTTAGTTAAGTTAGGTCACATAAGTAATGTAGTACGAGGTAAAGGGTAATTTATTTGTCATTATGCAGCACAAGGTTGTATAACAAAACGAAGTTTGTACTCCCTTCAAGCTAAACTAAGTGTAACATATAAAATAAAACAATATCTAAAGTTATTACACCCAGAATATTCTGCAGTGGATGTTTTAGAATTTGCGTCTGGGGAGAATATAAACAGCAGCAACAAGATGATAATCTGGTTTCATCTTTACATTAAAGAGTTCATCTTGACTGTGTTTGAGCACAAAGCATCATCAATGTAAGAGAACTCTGTTGTGAAGTTTGCGGATGACACCACCATTATCGGACGGATTTCAAACAACGATGAGACTTCATATCTGGAGGAAATTCATAATCTTGCAGAGTGGTGCACAGAGAATAACCTACTGCTCAACATCAGTAAAACCAAGGAGATAAAGACACACACTCCTGTCAGCGGTGCTGAGGTGGAGCAGGCGAACAGTTTCAGGTTCCAGGGAATCAGCATCACAGAGAACCTGACATGGTCGTCTCACATCTCCACGCTGGTGAAGGAAGCTCAGAAACAACTGTATTTCTTTTAGGAAGGCCAAATCCACACGCAAAGTTCTTGTCAGCTTTTACAGAGGAGCATCAGAAAGCATCCTGTCTGGAAACATCAACATGGGATGTGCACGGCTCAGGACCGGAGGGCTCTGCAGCGGGTGATTAAAACTGCTCAGAAGATCATTGGTACCCATCTCCCGAGCATCAGTGATATCGGTGAGGTGCCTACGCAGAGTCCAAAGGATACTAAATAATAGTACCCGCCCAGCCACAGCCTGTTCACCCTGCTGCCTTCTGGGAAGAGACATAGAAGTTTCTGCTGCCGCACCACCAGACTGCAGAGCAGCTTTTCCCCCCAAAGCTATCAGACTCTTAAACTTTAATTCATCCTCAGCACTGCTCCAATGATGATAGTTTATTTATGTTTACAACTTTTCATAATTGATTCTCAATAATATAAATTGTCTCAATTTCACTCTATAACTTGTTCTATTGTGACAATAAAGCTACCTGTGTAAAACTGAGTCCACTTCCTCTCATCTTGCCGGAGTCTTGCGCTGAAAGAACATGGACCACCTGTGAAGTGCTTGATTTGGGATGTTGACGGGGCAGGTCTCTGTAACGATGTGGGCACAACAGTCTCTGATTTTCGTTGCTTGGCCAACATGAGTCCCACTTTGTCCGGACCGGACCTTTAGGAGCAGCCTTAAGTCCAAGCTGGGCCAACATGGCTCCTCTCCCGGCTCTCTCCTCTGAGTGATCACCTCACCCGTTGTGGTGCCTGGTCCGGTAGTTTGCGGCGGGTGGATCATGGTTGGCTGCTCTTTAATCCAAAAACCCGGTCTTCCTTTTCCAATGACTGATTTCTGTCATAGGGAATAAGTGTTTTGGCAATAAAGCTGACACAGATTTGAAGGAGCTACCGGCCAAGCGCTGCCGGTTGCCATAGCCCTAACCATGATCCGTTCCTAAACTTAAACAAACTTTAACCACTAGTTTTATTTTGAAAGTCTAACCGGATGTTTATTTTAGCTAACTGCCATTAAAAAGCGAAGCCAAGGGGTCTTGACCAAGCGTCCATATGTGACGGTCTGGCATGAGATCAGGTTGGAACAGGAGGAAAGATTAGACCGAGCCAAAACCTGTTTCAAGGTTGATATCTGCACCTGACTGTTGTTTTTAGAGAGACTGGAACATTTGCAAACGTATCCTTTAAAGTGTAAAGAGAAAGAGGCTGATGGACAAGCTGACTGACACTCATGAACCGGATTTGAACCTCCAGAGCGATGACTGACACCACGTCACTTTGGCCTACCGGCAGACGACACGACGAGCAGAGAGAAACAGAGAGAAGTGCGTCTGAATGTGTCTCAGAGAGCAGAGATGCACACAGTCTGTCTTTGTGTGTGTGTGGAAGATGAAAAGGATGCGCACTGGCCTCAGGCTCCAATTAAAAACAGGCTGTGGTTGCTATGGTGATATACTGTAGGTGAACTGAAGCACTTTATGAAATATTACTGACTGACGAACTGTGTTTACACCTCCAGCAGAGAGCACACTGTGTGGATGTTTAAACTTTACTGTTCTGCTTCCAACCTTTTTATTATTTGTGTTCTCCCTCTGTAAAGAGGCTCTCAATACCTGGGTCCTTTTAAAAAATATTAATGAGTATTATCCATATCCGATCAGTCAAGGGTTATTATTATTATTATAATAGGAAATATCTCTACAACTATTCATCAGGAATGATCGTCTGACTTTTTAACGTTCCATCAGGTCATTTTAACTTGTCCAGTACTTTGATTTATGACCACAGACTGTATATAAGAAGTGTCATCGTGACGTCACCCGTTGGTTTGTGGACTGACGTTTTCAAGCCTCGTGTTTTGCAGATAGGGCGCCGCCATTTTTAGTTTTTGCAACTAGCGGCACCAGACGTTACCATATTGGCACAAGATGGCGGAGCTAACGGCCGTGTGCGGAGCTAGATAGCTTGCTTAGCTAGGTGCATCTGTAATTCACCTTAACGGAATGACAATTTTGTCCAGCGAACAACAGTCTGAAAACTAAATGTACTCACCAGAGAACGCGAACAGCCAAGCTTTTTCAACGGCGCTGGTCAAATTTACACAGAGCCGTGGGTACAAGTATGATTGACAGGTCGCCATGGTAACAACTTGTCTATCATAGATGATCCCGCCCCGACACATACTCTGATTTGTGGTCTATTTTAAAATAAATGGGACCATAATTTACTAAATGATCATCATGCTGTGTTAAAGAAGACATGAAACTAGTGACTGAGACCATGAACTCATCAGGAAAGTGTTTACTGAGGTAATTATTCAGCTGAGAAGTAGAAGCATTTTGCCATTATTTCTAATGGAGCCGGACTTCTTTTTACAACCAGAAGAGTCGCCCCCTGCTGGCAGTTAGACAGAATGCAGGTTTAAGGGACTTCAGCGTTCACATTAGATCGCTGACCGGAAGCTTCCTGCGTGTTTATGACCAAATACCCGCAGACGAATGACATCAGCCTCAGCTATACCTTGGGTAAAGCGCTAATTAGCAAATGTTAGCATGCTATCACACTATACCAAGATGGGGTTTTTCCGGGAACAGTCCCCGGTTTTGGTGGCCTATCGCCGGAAATGTCCCCGCTTTTTTAATTGTGTGTTAATTTTAGACCATATAAGGCGTTAACAGACCTGAAATCAGATTGTACGTGGCCACAAAGACCGGACAGCAGAGCAGACAGGCGGGAGCACACGCAGTATGTTAAAGCTGTATCGCCCAGTCTCTTTACGTCTACAGCTGCTTTTATCTGGATCAAACGGACATAACGTGCAAATAAACATCAGTTAATGTCCGTGGTAATAGCAAAGGTATGTCTTTGTGATATTTTAACATTTCTTTTAACGGAATAATCATACTTGTGACCAAATAAGTGTTTAGTTCAGTTTATAGCATAACCAGGCGTGATTATCATTAATAGCTGATGTTGCCGATGGAATGTGTGTTTGGTAGGCCTATGTCCAATATCCGTGTTTATATTTGGAAAAACACACTGTAACTAATAATTAACACGACTTACTGCTGAGTCATATTTAAAATAAAGACATGATCTCTTTTGCAATTATCCTTATTACTCTACATTATTTAACCTGCTGTGTACCAACCAATCCAGTCCTTTTTACATCTTAAAATACCTTTAAATGGCCAAAACACAACATAAAATGAAGTTTTCAACTTGCCAGAAAGTGAGTGCAGCCTCTACTTAAATGTAAACGCTCTGTATAGCGCCTTTCTAGTCTTTTCAACCACTCAAAGCGCTTTTACACTACATCTGCATTCACCAGTCACACACACATTCATACACTGAGCCTAAGTGCTCAAACAGAAACTAGCATTCACACTCATTCATACACTGGCGGAATAGCCGGTTTTGCAATTCGGGGTTCAGTATCTTGCCCAAGGACACTTCGACACGCAACCAGGGGGAGCCGGGGATTGAACCGCCGACCTTCCGATTAACGGCCAACCCGCTCTACCTCCTGAGCCACAGCCGCCCTTTTTTTAAAATTTAAATACAAAAGATTTATTGCCAAAACAACATTTCCAAATATGATTCATTTTATGTTATGTACACAAAGGGTTGATAAAATTATTTTGTACTCCTTAACCTTAAACTGAGGCCACAATGCAAACCACAATGTCCTCAATCTCAAGGCCCACATTGTCAAAGTCCTTGAGGCCCGTCTTCTCTCCGTCACACTCACAGAGGCCTTTGTCCTCAACATGCTTTTGTAGGATTTGCGTTGTCAGGGTTTAGTGTCTCTGTCTGCCTGGCCGGGAGGAGGATCCATCAGGTCCTTGAATCCCAGTTTCTCCAGAGGCTCCTTGGCCATCAGCTGATGGTCCATGCGGCACTCCAGGTAGCCTTTGGACTGCAGTCGGCACTTGGAGTTGTCGAAGCTGTTGTCTCTCAGGCATTTCATAAACGTCTCCTTGAAGGCTTTACACTCTCCGAAGTGGTCCAGAAGGAAGGAGCCTTTTTCAGGAGGCCGGGGCGTAAAACTCTTCGACCCGAAGTTCATAGCAGTGGACATGTTTGTCTGGGGTTAAAAGCTACAACAGCCGCCGTACGCGACCCTGTCGGCGTTATTGACTGAAAGCTAGTTTCTGCCTCACTTTATTTCATTCAGAAGAGTTACGCTTGACAGATTATTATGTCCCCCTTTTTTATTTCGTATATAACATATTTTTTAATGACCTACTGACCAACAAACTCATATGTCCCCGGTTTTCATTACAGATATCTGGTCACCTTAAACTAAGATGGTGAACAAATAACTGCTAAACATTAGCATGTTAGCATGCTGAGGTTAGCTCAAAGCTCTGCTGTATAAGTTTCCTGTTAATATTCAGTCAAAAAACTGTGCATACATGAGATCTTTCTTAAGCAAAAATTTTCAGAAAGAACATGTGTCTGGAAAATAAAATGTGTTCAGGCTACTGCTGCATGGAGCCGCCTCACAAACTCAAGTTATTTTTCCTTCTTACTTCTCTTGTACGTCTTCAAATTCTGTTCCTGCTTCTACATCTTCTGGTTTTTCCTGCTGAAGCTCTCTCCCCGGAGGCGACAGCAGTTTAACTGCAGGGGGAAATTCTCTTTTTAGTATTTAGTTTTATTCTGTTTATTTGCAGTCTCTCAGGTTTTTCTGTTGGTGATGAAAAGCTGGAGTTTCCTTCTTCATTTTCTTCCTTTTTATATATATTTAATGCTTCTGCTTTCACTTCTACATTCTGCTTGTTTTCTGTTTTTAAAAATATACTTTACTGAGAAATACAGCTTTCTAAAAGTGATGAACTTTGCTTAAAGTTTAGCTAAATTTGAACACCGTAAAATGCTTCTCTGACCAATGTTAAATTAATGGTGCTATATTATTGTTGTTTTATTTGCACTTTAAAACACACTCGCATCAAAATATAAAAACTACAATAGTAAAATTATGCTCACACACCAAATGATGCAATAATTATTCACATTTTGAAAACATTCATAACAATCTCTGTTATAAAAAGGCTATATACCATTTTTGACGTATGTCCACAGGATGAATAGAAACAGAGTTTTATTTATTTATTGGTACTCATTTTGTACTATTGTTTTCTGTTAAACATGTATAATGATGCATCTATGCAAAACTGCATAACCTGGATCATTTTTCCAGTACATCAACATGCAGGACAAATACTGATATCTTTGTATCTCTATCAGATATTGTTATTTACTTTATCTCTCTTTATTCTCCTTTGTTTATATAAGTTACCACACCATGCTGCCCTACCCTCCAACCCCTGCACACTTGTTTTACCTTGAATCTCAGTCTTACTTACTGTTTCTTCACCGATTTTACTATTTCACAAGGTCTGATTGCTGTTTACTGTTTGCAAATAACTAATCAGCCAATCACATGGCAGCAACTCAATGCATTTTGGCATGTAGACGTGGTCAAGACAACTTGCTGAAGTTCAAATCGAGCATCAGAATTGGGAACAAAAGGAGATTTAAGTGACTTTGAACGTGGCATGGTTGTTGGTGCCAGACGGGCTGCTGTCTGTATTTCAGACACTGCTGATCTTCTGGGATTTTCACGAACCATCTCTAGGGTTTACAGAGAATGGTCTGAAAAAGAGAAATATCGAGTGAGCGGCAGCTGTGTGGACGAAAATGTCTTGTTGGTGTCAGAGGAGAATGGGCAGACTGGTTCGAGATGACAGAAAGGCAACAGTAACTCAAATTACCCCCCGTTACAATCAAGGTATGCAGAATACCAACTCTGAACTCTGAACGCACAACACGTCCAAGCAGCAGAACACCTCACCGGGTGCCACTCCTGTCAGCTAAGAACAGGACACTGAGGCTTCACCAAAGTTGGACAATAGAAGATTGGAAAAACGTTGCCTGGTCTGATGAGTCTCTATTTCAGCTGCGGCATTCAGATGGTTGGTCAGAATTTGGTGTAAACAACACAAAAAGCATGGATCCATCCTGCCTTGTATCAACGGTTCAGGCTGGTGGTGGTGTAATGGTGTGGTGTTAAACGCGACAGCCTGCCTGAGTGTTGTTGCTGACCATGTCTTCTGATGGCTACTTCCAGCAGGATAATGCACCATGTCACAAAGCTCAGATCATCTCAAACTGGTTTCTGGACCATGATAATGAGTTCACTGCACTCCAGTGGCCTCCACAGTCACCAGATCCCAATCCAACAGAGCACCTTTGGGATGTGGTGGAACGGGAGGTTCGCATCATGGATGTGCAGCCGACAAATCTGCAGCAACTGCGTGATGCTCTCATGTTAATATGGATTAAAGTCTCTGAGGCAAGTTTCCATCACCTTGTTGAAAGTATGCTACGAAGAATTAAGGCAGTTCTGAAGGCAAAAGGGGGTCCAAACCGGTAGTAGCAAGGTGTACCTAATAAAGTGGCCAGTGAGTTCTATAACTATAATAAAATCATGATAGGATACATGGTTTTCATGTATGCTATTGTGGAAAATAACATGTTTTAGAACTCATTCAACTAAGAGCGAAGGGTTAAATATTGTTAATAGGACTATGTGCATGTTTATTTTTGTTGTTCAGCTGGAGACATTTTTAAATATGAGGCACACGACGTCTCCATCCACCCACTCCATCTGCTGGGAGGAGACTGAAAAATCCTCCTTGTTGTTGGTTAAAAAGTTTGTGAATTAGTTATTTATGATGTTTTTAAATAGTCCGTTTTAGAGACATTAGCGTAAAACCTTAAACAAGCTGATTCTCGCTGAAAATGTTGTGGTTGTTGATTCATGCAGCTGCGAGTGAAGGAGCTTCTGGTCAGTCAGGAAAGAAACAAACTGAATACTGAGAGAGACGTGATTCATTACAAGCTTTTGTTTCAATTGTAAGGCTGTTTCCTTCTCTGGACACACACACACACACACACACACACACACACTCTTTCAGTCTCTTCCCGAATGTGTTGACTGAAGTGGTTGTTCCTGTCAGTTTCTCTTTAATTCGGCTTTAATTAGTCCTCCTGCTCGGAATCCAGATTAATTTAATACATAATACAGAAGTTTGTGTTTCCTGAAATGTACCATCACCATTAAAATGACTCCTGACCTTAAAGGGACAGGTCAACATTTTGGGAAGTAGCGACTTGATTTTTTTCAAAGGGTAAATTCTGTTTTTTGGATGATGAGGTACATCCAGTCTCCGTAGTCAGTATTACAGGTAACGATTCATTCAGAAACTCGAGTAACTCGACTACAAACTCTTACTTCGTCTAATCCAACTAACCTTATTTACAAGCAGCCAGTGTTGGGCAAGTTATTCAGAATTTGTAATATATTACTAGTTGCTTCTTACTCCTTAAAACAGTAATAATATTACTTCACTTATTGACAAAAGTAACTAGTTACATTACTATATTACTTTCATGAGGGGAATGAGTTTCCCACAGAATGACATTGTAACGGTGGAGGTGGGGGAGCGGTGGCAACCCAGCTATATTCTAACTTTGGACATGTTTGTGCAGCGAGAGATTATTTTTTAATCAATTAAATTTTTTTTTATTTCTCTATTAATATATACACACACGTAACAGTTTCATTTATTTTTTTATTTTTAATATATATTTTAACACACACACACACACACACACGCTTACTGTTTAGTTTATTTTTTAAAATATATTTTTATTTTTTAACACACACACACACACACACACACGCTTATGGTTTTATTTATTTATTTTTATATATATTTTTTAAACACACACACAAACACACACAACACACACACACACGCTTACTGTTTAGTTTATTTTTTTAAATATATATTTATTTTTTTAACACACACACACACATGCTTACGGTTTTATTTATTTATTTTAATTTTAATATTTCTTCATTTTTTTTAACACAAACACACATACGCTTTAATTACTTTACGCTTTAATTACTTGTTTAATGAAATGTATGGGGTTGATTGTTCTTTTGTAGTTTGTATGATGCTTTGGCAATGTTGTTGTTACACATTCATGCCAATAAAGCCAATTTGATGAATATATGCTCCTCAATACAGCTCCTTAATCAAATACGATTTTTAATACGCCTAGTTTAAAAAGAAAAATCAATATGTGGCGGTCAGCGTTGAAAACTACTTTCACTACCAACCCCTTCACCCCCAAACAATACGGTCCCAAATTTTTAACTATCACATTCATAACGGCAGCAAGGAGTGCGTTTATTACAAAACAAATGTTTCTTAATGCCACCGGCTGAAATAAAAAAATAAGGCGAGTAAATCTCGACTTTTGAACTACTGTTTGTGCAGAAACATGTAGCCTATTTATAAGAGCAGTATTCAGTATTTTTACAAAACGTTACGATAACGCCACTCTCTCCCAACAAGTCCAAGCATCAGTGACAGCAGCTGCTGGCGTTTCTTTCTGTAGGTTTCACGCTGCTGTGCTGCTTCAGCAGATGCTTCAATAGGCCTAAATTAAACGAAGAGTTTACAACGGACAACAATGTTCTTTGCATCTTAGACTATGACAGCTACTTACAAATGTGGATAGAACGCCTCTCTCCCTCGTTCTCCGTTCTTCCTTTAGTTTTTGGCTATCAGCGGACATGAACAACAAAGTCTGGTGCAGCTGACCTGCCGTACAGTCGCGCATTCACGCCAAGGATGGCGCGTTCAGTAACGCAGCGTTACTTGGATTAGTAACTGTAATAATATTACTGTTTTAGAAAAGTAATGTAACACTACTAGTTACTGGGAAAAGTAATAATATTACAGTAATGTGTTACTGCCCAACACGGTATGCAGCGCAGTGATAAATACTGTCGCACAACACGATGATAGTTTGATGGCGCAGACTGCTAAATGGGGGGAAGAGAGAAAAACAAAATACTGAGGGACGAAGAGACAGGCCAGAGAAAAACAACAAAGTGGGATGGGATCATGTCAAGCTCAAATAAAACAGCTCTGTACAGTGTGTGTCTACTGTAAAACAGAACCAGCTGACCACAACAGCGCAACGGCTTCAGCATCAAGTCCACGGAGCAGACCCAAAACAAGGCAACGGTAAAGTTAGCATTTAATGTAAACTGAAGTGAATTGAAGTGAAACTGCAAGTAGAGATGAAGGCTAGGAAAGGTAAGTCAAAATTCTTAGCTGTAAATGTATAAAGTTTGTTGTTATTGTTCTCTATTGACTGGTTAGTTCATGAGTTTGGGTTGTAATGTTACAGTTGTCATTACCCGGCTCTGAGGTCATGACAAATACAGAGAGGACAAAGAGGACTGCCAAAAATAAACATCTTTATGACAGAAACTTAAACAGTGAAACTAATAATTACTAATAGAGAGTGTGTCAGAGTGAATAGTGTCTTGGGTTTTATCTGGTGTTTTTCTGTTATTTTGTTTACTGTCCTTTCTGTTTTATCTATTGCCTCTGTGTTCTTGTTTAGGTTTTGATGACTGATCTTGGTTTCCTTGCTCTCTGTGGTATTTAGTTTCATTATTGCTGGTGTATTGTCTGTAGCTTTGCTTCCTGTTTTAGTTTGTAGTTTAGTCCTAGTGTGTGTTGTCTTGTTTTACTTCCTGTGCTTGCCTCTGATTGCTTTAGCGGGTTCACCCGTGTCTAATTAGTGGTTCCCTCACCTGTGTATTTAAGTCTTTCTTTCACTCCTTGCCAGTTCATTGTTTTCCATGCCAGAGTTCTCCAGTTACTCGCGCCTCGTTTTTGCGGATGACTCTGGATTTACTTTCACCTGCAAGTTTCACCGTGTGCAGCAATAAACCTCACTTACTCACCAGTACTTGCTCTGTATGCGGGTGGCTGATTTATCATTTATCCTCCCAGAGCATCTGGCCCAGGTGCTCCCAGTCGGGCCTACGGGCACTGATACCTTAAGGGACAAAAGGGAAAACAGTAAACTGCCCGTCATCCCGCTAGGCAGGGCCGTCACACGGTGATCTGAGTTACTAAGCTGATCTCCATACCGGGGGCGCCAAGCAAAAGTTTTTCTTATCCAATTACTCAATAAATCGATGGAATGATCTGTAGAATATTAGTAGATTACTAAAATAATCGATGGCTTCCGCCCTCTTGTGGGATGGAGGCCGACACATCCCTAGTTTGAAAAAGCAAACAGGAGTACTGGCGGCGAAGGCAAAACATATTTTAGCTAAAAAATCACTATAACTGTGGGCTATATTTAGCATATTTTCACCGCTTTATTACCTTTCCATCAGACAGCCCTTTCTAAAAGGGAACTGTAGCCTTTATTGCGCTCTCTTCAAAGACACCAGACAAAGAAACGGTAGTTTTAGATCGCAGAGCACGGGAGTTGCTTTTCTACCGCTGCCTTGATCTGTTAGTTTTGTCATTGTGTGACTTTGGTGGTTTAACACATTAATTCACATCTTCTAGTCACACAATTGAGGCGCCCTCGTGATCTGCAGGGTAAAATTACTGTTTTTGTCAAGGGAGTCTGGAATGGGACGCCTTTCTGTCACAATGGCTGCCTCAGTCCTTCAGCCGCATTCCCACGTCCCCCAGGGGCCCCCTGCATGCATTTCTATGAAGCTTTGCAATCATTGCCATTCTCCACCTGTCCACAAGATGCCCTCTGACTTTCACCTGTGTCTCTCACCAGCCCCCAGAGAGCTGCCACATTGTCACTGTTGCTTTGTGCCTTTGCTTTCCAGCCTGAACTTGAACTTGATCTCTGCCTACCTGGCTCCACCTTTTCACCTGCCCTGTCCCTGTTAACCTGTCGATTCTCTGCAACTTCTGTTTGATCCCTTTGCTTGTAATCTTATGCATCGTTATTTTACTAATAAAAACTACCTAGTTTTCTGCACAGGTTTCCTTTTTTTCTTTCTAGCTTGTATGCAGCCTGTAATAGTTTATGTTTAATAAAAAAAAATCATTGTTTTAAAAGAAAATTGGAACGATAATGTAGTACTATAGTTGCAGCAGTTGCAGTAGGAAAGCGTGCAAATATAAACATAAGAATAAAGGTTATTGTTAAGGTGCAAACATAATATACAGTAACTCAATGTCAGAAATCTATTGTATCCTCAAAGTTAATAAATGTAATTATAAAGCCAAATAAAACAATAATTCACAACTCTATAAAGTATAAACTGTGCATTTCTGTCTGTCTGGTGTCTCTCAGTTCAGGTCTTTCTCAGGTTGATATTACGTCGTCGATGCTGCGGTTTGTCCCATTTATTTTCGTCACCTCATGATCACGTGTGATGACGTAACTCGCTGCATCTGCAAAACTGTCATCGCTGTCTGATGGGAGATTTATAATAATACGTGTGTTTGTGTGTGAGTTGTCAGTGTCACACGTCTTTGTCACACCTTGGGCTTCCTGTTTAAAATGACTTAAAACACGACCTGGAAGCTGCTGACATCAGGGGAGGGAAAGGTTGTTGTTGGAGGAGGAGAGGATCATGGGAAATGACCGCTGTGCCAATGATACAGACTTTAGTATTCGCTGGATGAAGGGAACCAGCTGCTGCTACACAAACATCTCCTTCTCCGTCCTCTCTATTTTTAAATGTCACCTCTCCCTCCCTCTCTCTCCTCTGTCTCTCTCAGAGTCTCTCGTCCTTCCCTGTCCTCTTCATGCAAACTCACGCCTCCTCTCTCTCTCTCTCTCTCTCCCCCACCTTCTTTCTCTGGCTGTCACCGCTCTCTCACTT
>NW_024041039.1:4267595-4294187 GCF_014851395.1 Micropterus salmoides
TGACAGCTGTCGTATTACCTCAGGGCTTCGTCCTCTTCTCCTCCTTCCCGTCGTCATTTGCCCGTTGCAGTGAGTCAAAACAGGAAGTGATATGTATTTATTTTTCATCCTGTATCTCTGGTAACAGGGTGATCATTTCCTCTTTATTTTAAAAGCCATCATTACACAGTATTTTGAGAAAGCTGACACCTGACCTGCTGTGTGAAACAAGGGCTGCAACTTTGTTTTGCTGCAACAGAACTCAAACCGACGCGCTGTAGCTGGAGCTTCCCTCCTCTCCCGACAGGAATAACAGAGCAGAAAAATGGTTGTTTGAACTGGACGTGTATTCTGTTCCAGCCCTGCTGCTCCATCAGAGAACACTCGGGCCTCTGTGCCCGCAGACAGACTGATGATAACCTCTGTTAGCTGTGATCAGAGAGGAGCTCTGTCCTCCTGCTCAGACACAAAGCTCAGCTGTGAGCCTCGCTGCTGCAACACAACTGCTCTTACAAGCTCTTTGATATCCTCCGAGACTGAAGCATTGACCCCACGAAAATCCTGTTTGACTCATATCTGAACGGATCAACGTGATTATAGGATCCAGGTCTGAGAGTCAGCTGCTCGTGTTTAACATGAAGGGGCTTGGCTTCGCTGTCCTTGAGTTGACAAAGCTTTTTGGTCTTTGGATGGATCTTTGGTCAGCGGTGTTTCAGTACACCTGCTGTTCTTGATGGCAAAGGTGGTTAAGAATAATCGCATGAAATGACTAAACGTTATGGAAATGTGTCCAGTAATAAACAGTTTATTGTTAAAAAGAAAGTCTGTAGAGATCATGTCCGCTACATCTGCAGCAGTCAAGACATTTTCTGTGAAGCAGTTCGGCCGTTTGACGATCATATCAACAATAAAAGAGAGCATCTGTAATGGCTCTACCTATTTTAGATTTACTCATTTATTGGGCGATGGGACAAAATGTATTTAAAATTTTAATAAAAATCCCCATCAGCCTGCTGTGTTAATCCACTTTTAACCTCCAATTTAAAATTATAATTCCCTCCATTGTTTTTTCTGTGTGTTATAACCTTTGATCATCTGACGTCGGGCTCCTCAGTACCATCAGTCAGCTCTGTCTGCTCTCTACAAACTGCTGTGAAGTTGTGTTTTGGGACGGAGGCGGCTCACTGGGCTGAAAGAAATGATGAAAGTTATTTAGCTGGAAAATCATAGGGATATAAGTATAAATAGATTTTTAGTAGGTAATTTCTTATTGCACCATTTTAATCTACTCCATTCTCCCCTTAGTTTAGTGTTTACTCCCTACTCGAATCTGCTCGCCTTGCTTTCCCCCTTCAGTTCTCTTTTCCTTGCACTCACACACCTCCGGTCTCTTACCGCAGACATACCTGCTAGCCCGCTCTTCCTGTCTCTCTCTCCCTGTATGTGCCTCTGCTCTCCCTGACTTTCTTCATCAGCAGTACGTTGTTTTTTTTTAAAGTCGCCAAAAAAACACAGAACTCTTCTTTTGGATTTTTCCACCCGTGATTCTGTTTTCACAGCAGCAGGTTCGCCGCATGTGGAGGCGGCTTGATAAAGACGTAGCCAATTGACATCTGCACTGGTGTGTTCACTGTCACTTTACCTGGTCCGTGCTTGTAAAATATCCGCGTCTTGGTAATGGTAGAGTAATAGATTGCATCTGTCTGTGTGATTCTCTGCAAAATGCTAAAATGTGCCACCAAATATACCTGGGCAGCCATTTACACACCTGGGAGGCCCGCCCAAGTAAAGTGTGTGTATATGTGGGAAACACTGCTATGTCCATGTTGTTGATTTATTTTAAGAAGAGCTGCAGGCGTTGTATTTAATGTCATAGGAAGTTTGTGTAATCTGGTATTAAATATAGATATAATGTAGGAACACATAGGCTAAAAGAAAATATTATAAAAAGAGAATGGTTTAGACGTTCTCTATGAAAATGGAATAAATACAGTAAATAGAGTCAGCAATGTGTTTGCACACACTGAGAAGGAATTTGATGAGCGTGGTTTTAAAGTTTTGAGAGTACATGAGTTCAGTGCACCGAGAGTTTGATCACATTATCCAGGCGCTCTGCCCGGGTGGAGCTGCTTTCTGTTTGTGATGCTGAGGATGAAACCAACTGTACGCTGTAGCGGAAGCTGCCGTGAAACAACAGATAAAAAGATTTAAAAATAATAATAACCTTGTGAATGTGCTCCGGATGGTGGGAAATCAAGGTCTCTCTTTTTCTTCAGATCACAACATCGACTTTGTGGCGATGGACGTGGCTGTGAACGCTGCTGCCGGGGCGCTGAAGGCTTTCTTTGCCGACCTGCCCGACCCGCTGATCCCCTACAGCCTGCACCCGGAGCTGGTGGAGGCTGCAAGTAAGAATAAACTCACAAGCATACACCGTCTTCATCGGGTCTGAGGAAACACATGAGCCAGGAATTACATATTATCAAACATTCTCCCTCAGACACCTTCAGGGCCCAGTAAAAAAAAAAAGACTTTTTTGTGAAATTACTAAAATGCACAAACGAGAGAAGGCGTCGGAGGAGACGGTATGTACGAGCCTTGAACCTGTCGGGGCAGAAAACAGACGAGCTGGAAATGCGGGTGGGGAAATGTGAATAAATGTATATAAATTATGTGTATAAATTGGCCTTAACAATGATCAACCGCCTATGTGGATGAAAAAGTTTGGGAACGAATCCTTCCTATACAAATGCTGTTTAAATAACTTGCTTTGAGGGATCGAATAGTCAGCATACAGGGTTCACTTTGGACAAATATTAATATTTTATATGCATGTTTCTGTTACCATTTGGGCATTTATAGCCTCCAGTTTATGTTCTGTAAAACCAGACCGAGCTGTGGCTCTGTAGCCTAAAGCTTGCTGCACACTAGATCATAATTAGGCCAATTTTTGGGTCCGATTCTCCCTGCTGACAACTGCGCGGACGTTCCTGAGCCGAGACCTGTCAGAACCCCAAATGATCCACTTGTGTGAGAAGTTACAGACATAGTCTTAAGGTTGCCGACTAGATCAGAGGCTCCCCGAGTTTGATCATATTGAACATGTTTGAAATCTGGGAGCCTCTGGTCAGAAACCCGCAACAGCCAATGAGAGTCTAATTTCTTTCGCCATAGTTTCAAAATGAGCCGGATATAAATTAACATTAAAAACTTCTAACGTTGTGTTTCCGCCGCTGCTGTAAACTCGCGCGCTCACACGCTGACGCATCCGACTAGACACAACCACTTTTCTTTTGAGGTAATTACTAAGGGTTTGAACCGCGTTGAGTGTTTCCACTGCCAGTGAGAACGCGATGAAGCTAGATGCTAAATTTGGAGTGCACAGGTATTAGAGCCTTTATGGTAAATGCAGTTAAAAGGAGCAGAGCGAGCTGACAGGCAGGGTCATTTTCTCTCTTTACAAAGTGTTACAGCATGAGAGGCCATTATATCTTAATTATACACAATACGAGCACAACGTGCAATATAATGTATCAAATTGTGTCGGACTTTGTGAATGGAGGATATACACGTGTGACAAAGTCCGGTTTTCAAAATAAGGTGTTAAAACAATGTACACAGCATGGAAATAAGATTAATTGGATTATATTCACAGAAAGT
Organism: Micropterus salmoides; assembly: GCF_014851395.1. Lineage (NCBI taxonomy): Eukaryota > Metazoa > Chordata > Actinopteri > Centrarchiformes > Centrarchidae > Micropterus > Micropterus salmoides. The sequence continues at coordinate 4,271,235 of NW_024041039.1, forward strand.
ATAAAACGTATTGCATGTGTCCATTAAAAGTAAAATAAAATATCAGGGAAATTGGTTACAAAGGATTCTTTGATTAATGGTTGCTGGAAAAACATCATCATCATCATCATTTATATTGTGTTTATGATCAAATTGTTTACTAGGGCCCAAAATTGTTAACAAGAGTGCAAAGTTCTCCATAGACCTAGCCTCTTTAATTTGCTTTAAAGTGCACCAAATTAATTAAATTAAAATGCACAAATCTTTCTTCCGGGGGGTCGACCCACCATAGTCTCACAAAATCCTGTGTGAAGCGTCCCCAGCGTGGCGTGTATGCGCTATAAAATGTATAAACCTGCTGATTCCTTCTTCTCAGCTTTGAGTTCATCTAGTTTGATTCTCTTTGTTTATTTTTCTGTGCAAAACACAACAACAACAACAACACAGAAGGTCCACCGTGTTTGCTTCTGTCTGAAGTCATGTATGATCACCGCAAGTTTTCCGGAACCGCCGCTCTGACATCCTTTAGTTAAACCTGTTTGTTCTTAAACATTTTTTAAATCGGTTTAGATTTGCAAACATACTTTACTTACTTACTTTATAGTGCATTTAATTTACACACAGTAATTCGTATCAATCGTTTGTAAGTGTTCAAAACAGCTGCTCTGTGTTTTGAAACAGTCGGTAAATAGCGAAGCTGTCTGTTTCATTACTTTATATCCATGCAGTAAATATACAAAGGTCAAATAGATGGTAAGAAAAAGAGAAAATATTTGTTATGTTTGTTAATAATCACTGGCTTGTATCGATCAGTTAACCCTGTCAGACATGATCACGATAAGAGGTTTCTACTGTAACTACTGACACACACACAGGCGCACTTTTAACTTCTTGTTTGTTGAAACTTGTCTTCAATGCTGCAGAAATGTAGTTGAGTACACACACACACACACACACACACACACACACACACACACACACGCAGCTTTCTGTCACATCACACACTCTTAAGAGGATTTTTTTTTACAGCCTCAGGATGCTGTCAGACATCTACAGTCTGCTCTGTGTGTGTGTTCTCTGGTTGTATATTAGTGATGCTGAGTGCTGAAACCACCGACGACAGCAGATTAATGAGCCAAAAATACACACCTGCACACACAGCGAGAAATGTAAAAAGACATCACACGCACACACACACACACTTTAATGAGTTTCTGAGAGAAGAATTGGAGAGAGAGAGGGAGGGAGGAGGTGCCGGGTCTTCTCTGGAAAATTAGTCAAATATAGCAGAAACTTTTTTTCTCTCCTGTGATTTCTCTCTAATCACTAGATTGCAACTGTTTGACCTTTGACCTCCTCGCTGTCTGTTCCTCTTTGATAGGAAACGAGGACTCAGGCTTTAGTTCACAGATGAATGTTAATATCCAGATTTAGGTTGTTTGCTGGTTTATACCTGTGATGGTCTCACGTTCTGCCTTTACTTCTGTCATTCTAGTTTTCCTTCACAACCTTGTGTCTTTTAGTTTCTGTTGAAGTAAAATTTATGTATTTTTAAACTTTGGCCCCAGTTTTCACATATTTTGGTGTCAAAATGACCAGTAGGTACGAAAGTTTTTAGAATCGAGGGCAGTTCTCGCTCTGTGAAATCTAATGAGAGGCGAGATGTTGCAGGAAGACGACGGTGGAAACGTGAGTCGGAGTTGGAGAGAGGAGTTTGTTGTGTTGGAGGAACGTACTAGGAAATAAAGTTTTGATAGCAGCTCCGGTACGTACACAACAAACTCCTCCCTCATTTCCACCGGCGTCTTCCTGCAACAACTCGCCTCTCATTAGATTTCAGACTTCAGCTGCCTCTCAAAGATCCTTCCCATGATGTTGTCCTGGTGTCCGGGTGGCAAAAAGAAGCGCTTCTTGCGGACGCCATCTTGGCAGCGCCTCACTCTGCTAAATCCAATAATGAGCAAAGAGGTGGAGCTGAGGCGGGCTGAAAGAAGCGTGGTTGCAAGCGTGTTTGTGGGATTGACTCGCTTTTGTAGCCAGTACTTACATCGGGGAAAGGCGTTGTTTTAAGTATCCGTAATGTCTCAATAATTTGCTTGTTTCCTGCAAAGAATTACATGGTTTGGTACTAAATATAGGAATAATATAGGAATTGGGGGAGGTTCTATTTTTTCCTGCCAGCAAGAAAAAATGAATTGAGAAAAAAGAAAGTCGGCAACGTGTTTGTGCACAATTTAAGGAGGGTGGTTTTAAACTTTGGGATTATGAGTAGGTGACGTCCTGCAGAGAGCGTTAAGAGCATATTATCTGGGTGGAGCTGCTTTTCCTGTTTGTGATGCAGAGGATGAAACCAAACTCTGCACTGTAGCTGAAGCTGCCATGAAACAGCAGATAAAAAAAGATGAAAAATAACCTTGTGGATGTGGGAAAACAATCCAGTTCTGATAGGAAGCAACCATTTGGGCCCGGAGAGACCTCTTATCTTTTTTTTTATCCAATCTTTTCTTGAATTTTCTGTAATCTGTAAAGTTTTCTCTTTGAAATATTGAATAGTTTATCTTTTTTATGCTTTTACAAAGTATTGAAATAAAAACAATCTCATTCAGTTTAAAATATTTTGGTGTCTCTGACAGTATTTGGGTCTGTGGCATCGAACAGGTTAACACTCGTTGAACAGACTTTCAGTGACGTTTTGTTTTCCTAATTTAGTTTTGATGGTAGAAATCAAATCCTGAATCTTGCATTAATAAATCACAGATGCACTGATCAGTCGGCTGGGAACTGGAATAAGCAGTTTTTTAGCTTTATCGGCGGCGTCGAATATCCAATTTTCTGCTGGTCACATTTAACGCTACACCCATGCAGCGCTGTTACAGACACACACGCTAAAACATGTCGCAACGCTCGCAAGTTACAATTAAAATCAACGGAGCAGACAGATAGAGGGAGAGAGACAGGTGTGTCTGAAGGGAAAGGCAAAGCGATCAGATTAAAGTAGTTTGTGAGGAAACAATAAAAAAAAAGGTGCATAAATAAGTAGAAGTAAAATTTTGAGATAAGATATAAGCCACTAAATGCTAACCTGGAGCACTTTTTAGTTGTGAGATTTAGTTGAGATGTGTCTGAGTGAGAGAAGGTCCTGTAATCTAAGTTATAATCAATGTTTTATTATCAACATACAGCTGATGATGGCGAAAGAAAGAATTTTCCAGTAAAATATGTGTTTGCTGGCAGTTACAGTTCTTAGAAAGCAAGAAAATCGGTGCATCTCTAAGCAACATGATTTTATTGGTAGTTGAAATCAGTATTTTTATTTATATTTAAATTTTTCTACAGCAGCATCCTCTTTTCTCGGCGCTAAGCTCCATAAACCCATTGCATTGTGGGTCAGGCGGTAGGTTTTCCCATCAGACTGATGTGTGTGTATAAAATAAAAGGGGATTAAATTGTTATATTGGTCACATGATAAACTCTTTATTGTACTTAATGTTGAGAAATGGCAGCAAGGATTAATGACCTTTGACCTCTCACAGCCATTAGACGGTGAAAGGCTCCCGCTGGCTCCTCGTTAAGGTGATTGATGGCGTGCAGGGGTAATAAATCTGTGTACGGCTTTAAATGTGTGTCTAAAAATATATGAAAGGCTTTCCGCTGGTCCTGGAATGTCTGGAATATTCTCCAGGATATTCCAGGCGGTGTTAGAGTAGCTCTGTTGTGACAATGCAAAGATAAAAGCTCTTATTCCACTTTAAATATTTAACAGCAGACTGCAGCGTTTCAGCTCCAGCGAGCTTTCGCCGGCGGGAAGGTGATGTATCCCTTCGGGAGGATGAGGGATATCGAGGAAACTTCACAGACGGTTTACTTTTCAGGAACACGGCAGGATGTGTCTTCTGTTTGTTTGTTATTGTTTTACTGCCGCTGCTTATTCACGTCAACCAGCTTTCCACCGTCTCGGCAGCAGCGTCGTTTCTTGCTTCCAGCTGATGAAACATGACACTCTAATCACTAGTCGTGTATTTTAATTTGCGGTTTTATTTTCTTACACAACGTTTTATCTTGCAGGATCCTTGATGTTACTGACAACTAATCTGTTAGTCAAAAGAAGTTTGATAGGGAATTATTTAACTTGTTTCTTCGTGCATCTTCTGAGATATGAGGATCTGCTGCTTTTCTCATTATTGCTGCAAATTAAAATATCGTTTCAGAGGAAATAAGGAGTGTGAGCAATTCATTTGTCAGCTTTGTGACACTTTGGAGACTAAAACAGTAATCAACTCATCAAACGATAATCAACAGATTCTAAATAAAGCCAACCGCTGTGGAGCATTTAATCTCCAGTTTAGAAACATTTAAAATCAGATGAACTTTTCAGCTCAGCAGAGCAGGAAGAACAAAAACTGCGTCAGCTAATCACAGTTTTTTCCAAAGTCATGGAGCCTAAATGAGCAGGTTCTGGAAAGTACTTGATGACATTTACCTGATGGAGCTCTAATTACAAACTGATTTAAATAGACAACATTTCAGTCCACACCTTCGTCAAGTCAAAATATTTAATAATAAGTAGTGGGCTGATAGCTGCTTTGTTGACAGGTGTGGTTAACATCAAACCCACTCAGGGCGACAAACGTCTCACAGTGATTCACCTTAATTAGCTGCACATGCATCCGGAAAACAGGAGAACACAGACAAAAGAGAGCCTGTGTTCCTCCTTTTCGCCCCATGGGACCTTATATTGGAAAAAATGTGTTGCGGCAACAGATAATAAATGTTTTAATCCCGTTTGAATTGCGCCCTGAATTACACACATGATGTTTCTCGGTTTAAAAGATAATTAAGGCCGAGAAGGTCAGTAACATTTTGTGTGAAGCTGTAGAGTAAATTACATCTCTCTCATCTCGCACAGTATGTTAGTGTTGTAATGCTAAGCTAACTTTCACGTCTCTGCTTGCTACTGGCTAGGTAACTTAGCTATGTTCCACGCACCTTCTCACCTGATGTGTTTAATCCAACGGCTCCAGGTCCTTTCATCACGTCATCTACACATGGAAGCTCTTTGTTAGCTTCAGTCACTGAGAGAGAAACAGTTTTGACGTGGTCTTTGTAATTACGTATTTTTACAGTCCCTCCTCTTCCGGCGGACCACCACGGGACCTTATTTCGGAAAAATATTGTACGGTAGTCGTGGCAAGGGACAACAAATATTTTGATCCCATTTGAATTTGTCAATTTAAAAGATAAGTTTTAAAGTCAAGAAAGTCGCAGTTTGATGTAAAACTGTTGAGGTACCAGACTGGGAAAATACATTAATTACAAAGACCACAAACCCAAAAGTCGCGTTATGTGACGTCGTAACTGTTTCTGTCAATGACTGAAGCTAACGTCAAAAAACTAAAATGAGAGGATGATGTGATAAAAAGGACCAGGAGTCGTTTGATTAAACTTATCAAGTGAGATATATTTCCGCACGGAACATAGCTGAGTTATCTAGCTAGCAGCGAGAAAGCAATGAACGTTAGCTTAGCATTACCGCGCTAACATGTCGCCGACGTATATTGTGCGAGACGAGAGATGTAGTTCATTGAACGGGTTTCACACAAAACGACACGGAACTTTACTGATTTACGACAAACTGCGACTTTCTTGACTTGCAAAATTACGTTTTAAATTGACCAACATATTGGACCTTTCTCCATCTGTGTTCTTGTCTGTACTTGTGTTCTTGTGAAACGTCATATTTTGTAGCCCAGGTACTGTCCCAGTACACAAGTTTGCATTTTGGCAAGAACGGTAAAAATCCCGGAAGTGTTGTTGACACGCCCATTTTACCAAGTGTGCATCGTTGGTAACTTGTGCGAACTTGACGCAGAGATATCCCAGCAAACGTTTCGGCATTCAGGCGAGGGGCTGAAAGATGCAGAGAGAGAGGCCGACGACAAAGGTTTTCTACTATTTTCGTACGTTATTTCATCACTAAATCCACTTCTGAGAAGGTTTGAGGCGAGAAATCAACTGCGTAGATGTCGAATACTGGCAGTTTTACTAAAAATGATGGCGAATCAAAAATGTGCTCAACGTTTTCGTAGTAGTAAGCTGCTCCGCTCAGACAACAGCGTGCCAGCAGAGTCCAGCAGCTGTCAGATCGTTGTAACGTTCGTACCGCTGTTATTCTGTCATTACATTCTGAGTAATTTGGTGAGATTTTAACTTAAAAAAACATCTTGATGTACAAAACAAATGATCAGAAATAGTATGAAAGTCTTTGCTTTATTATTATTCTTATTATATTAGACATTACATTGCTAGTGTACAGTAGAGTTGTGGTCATAGTATTTGCTTTTATTTTATTTTAGTTATTTTTTATGTGCAAATATATCTTGGTAAGTTAAAACGTACAATAAATCCGATTCTGAGCTTTTAGTTTTGGGGGATAAAGCCTGGCTGTTATAATAATTGAGCAATGCAGGCGGCCTCTGTGCTGGGGGTGTTGCGCAATACCAGCAAGAACGCATCGTCTCAATCCGTCAGCAGCGTTTTGTGCGCTCGTGACATTGCCAGTTCATTCTTCCAAGAACGACTAGCAAGAACTCCGTTCTCCCAAGAACACAAGTCCGTTCTTTGCATTCTTGGCTTTGAGAAACACCCCATGTGTGTAATTCAGGGCTCCATTCTAACAGGATGAAAAGATAAGTTGTCTCTCGAAGAAGAGGGACTCACTGTAAGCTCGCTATATAACACATAACACATGTCAGATAGTCCAAAAGGCAGTTACATGAAAGTAGAAATATTAAAATTAACCTGTAGTTCCTCATGTTTTAGTTCCAGTCTGTAGCTTATTGATAACAGCTGAACCTTAAATCAGCTGTGTCATGCTGCTGTGACTTTATTAAAACAAATGTGTTTATTTTCTGCAGAAACTGACTTGTTTTGTTTTTAACCAGCGCAGAGTAAAAACGGGATGCAGGCTAGTATTGTTTCTGCCCACGAGGCTTAGTGCTAGTGTGTGTTTGTGCACGGCGTGGGAGTTGCTCTTGGCAGCGTCTCAGCATTTTGTTTTTCCAGAGAGTATAATATCCGTTCCCCAGAGAGAGTGTGTGTGTGTGAAATGTAAAACACCTACTCCTGTCTCTCCCCTGTGTTTTAGAAATCGTGGACTACATCGAGCGTCTGCAGGTCTTGCGGGAGATCGTGAAGAAGTTTCCCTCTGTCAACTACCAGGTCTTCAAATACATCATCACACACCTCAACAGGTAAGACGCACACTCCACATGCTCTCTGTGTGTGAACCTCCAGCCTCAACCTTCAAATGCACGTACACATGCGGTGACAGTGAACGCATCGCAGCAGGTAGCTTCATTTAGCATCGAGTCTCTCCGAGCTTTGAGACTCACTGGGCCTCATGCAACAACTTTCTTGCCTTAAAACTTTAGAAACTTTAAAATTTGCCAAGCCAGATGCACCAAACTCTCTCAACAGGACAAACGCTTGTTTCAGCCGGATGAACGCCACCTGCGCGCGAGGAGGTGCCCGTGCCATGGATTTCATCTGTAGCTTAATCTACGCCGCTTAAATTGGCGCATACGGCTGCCCGTTCGACTCCGTGTGGCGCCAAGATTACAGTCACAACCAGCAAAAAAGGGGAATTTCACACTGCAGAGCTTCAAGTCTGCTGATGTCAGGAAAAACAGGTTCAGCAGCGCCGGTAGTCATATTAGAGGATCTGAAACAGGAAGAAAATATTAATGATACAGCTGCCAACGACGTGTCGTTAGAGTAGAGCAGCGCTGTGACAGATACAAAGAGGAAACGGTCTGACACGAAATTTTAGAAAGCGAAGGGATCCGTGAGTAATATGTAGACGAGAGGATATCACAGCCTGCACGCAGTACGTGATGTGACACTGTCGGTGCAGCAGAGGATGAGACCGGACAGGAACCTGCACAAAGACCTCGAGTACTGAAGTGTATAACTACACCAATAAAACAAAAAGAAAGTAAATTGACACGGTGAACAGGATATTCATTTTGCATCAAGTCTGTTATATAATTAATGTATTTTAGTAACTTTTCATGGCAAATTTAAACTCAGAATCCTTCCAGATTAAGGCGTGATGGGGTGTTTCACCCTCAAGACAATCTGTACTCTACTCCTACGACAGGTTTGGACTACGCTAAATTTAATTTGTACCAAAGAGAGAGCTCTACATACAAGGCTGAAGGCCACAAATTCTCTTAAATCCCTCGTACCGGCCACTTAGGAACAACTTTGTTCTCACCAGTGGTTCCTACGTGAGGCCCATTGAGTCCGTCTCAGCTGTAGTTCTGCTGCTGAACTGATGGAGTAATCTGGGGCGGGTGGTGTTTCGTGTTGCAGTGAAGTGACTACCCTCGAATTCCCTCGACCATCTTTAGTTTGGGAGGATTTGAGACCCAACAACGACGTGCTCTGTAAGGTCTGCAAATTGGAAACGGCTTATCACAGCGGTACAACTGTTGCGCACAAACACGGCAAGACGGCAGGAAGTCATCTTTGCAAATCCTGTTTACTTTCCCCCCACAGAAGTACAATATATTAGAATTATCAACACGAAGAGCATGTTTCTGTAAAGGCCGCGTATGACTGAGAAAATGGCTTAAAACTTAAGACTGTTCTTACAGTCTAATTAGTGATTAAATATATCCGTGTCATAACCATTTTAAGTTTTAAGTCAGGGACTTCAGTAAGTTCTGGATTCTCCAGTTCAGAAAAGGGTCGACATAAAGTGTTTAAATTAATCTGTGTCACAACGATCCTTTAGAGTTTAAAGGTCCAGTATTTTTCTGAAACAAGCAGCGGAGGGAGGCTTCTGCAGACTACGCTGGACGCAGCGTGTGGGAGAAGCAGCCGAACAAAAGCAAGACAAGCGATCAAACTCCAAAGAGAAGCGGATAGCTACACGCTGCATGCTGATTAGTAAAACTCACAAACAGCGAGGATCAGTCTCTCTTCCAATGATTTGTGCTGCGCGTCGTGTACAAAAAGTTCAAGACAATTCAACTTCGGCAGAGGGCGGGCGGGCGCGTGCGTGAGGCGACCACTTCAACCTCACTCTAACAGGGACACTTTCTACTGAACACAGACCGTTTCTGCTGATACCTGAAAACAGATTTATAAACGTTAACCTGTTATGATTTTATGATCGCGGCTCTGGACTCTTGTTTTAACCAGCTAGATAAAAGTTAATTCCCTGGCAGTGGCAAATAGCTTTGGTTTCATATTTGATTTGATTACATTAATGTTTAAGTTGAGATTTACAAGAAATATTTTATTGCTGCTGTGTAAAGGGAATACTGCTGGTGAAAAAACACGTTATTGCACCTTTTGTGTATATAGCAGTACATTTAAATTAAAATTGCACACTACATCAGAATTCATTATTCAATTTTACGCATTACTATGTGATTAATCGCAGAAAATCATTGCCCAGCACTGTTATTAATGTTAATGGAAATTAGACTCATTTGAAAATATGCCACTATGATCGTTATTCTAAGGAGCTTTATGTGTCTCTCTTACAGGATGTTGACTGAATAAAATACTGAATTATTATTAAGACAAGCTTTTGATATTTATTTTTGATAAATTCATTTTAATTAATATTGATTGAGTAATAAGAAAAATATCCTTTATGTATATAATATAAAGTAAAATATAAATATAAAATAATAATGTATATATTCTAAACTTTACATCATAATGCAAAATGATTTTACCCATAATGCCCTGTTCGACGTAATGACAGTATTAACTTATAAAAATACACCTTTCATATCGTGTCATTAACAGTAAATACCAACAATAAACAAATTATATTTTCTTCGCATCTTCCTGGAAACCAACGCCGTCTTTTCATCTTTGTGGCTTCTCTGTGATCAATAATTATAAACGATTGATCCGTTTTTCTCCCGCAGGGTGAGCCAGCACAGCAAGACCACCCTGATGACGGCCGACAACCTGTCCATCTGCTTCTGGCCCACGCTGATGCGGCCCGACTTCGAGAACAAGGAGACGCTGTCCACCACCAAGCTGAACCAGGCCGTCATCGAGTCCTTCATCGTCCAGAGCGACTACTTCTTCCACGGCGGCGAGGTGGCCGAGAGCTCCAGCAGCGAGGGCACGCCGCCGCCGCACTGCCACAACATGGTGGAGGCCCTGCTCCCGCTGCAGCTGCCGCCGCCCCTGCAGCCGCAGCAGATCCAGCACACCCTGCACCCCGACCCGCTGATCTGAGAGCCAGAGGAGCATGCTGGGAAATGAAGTCCGGGGCTGTCTGTGTGCGCCGCCAGGCAGCTTCTGGCCAACAATTGCCGGGAGGTCAAACAAAACGCCGGTCGGCTGTTGAAATAAAACATAAAAAGACCTGGTTGGTGAATTTTTGGGTTATTCAGCAGCTGCTGTTTGTCATCGACTTTGAGGTGAACGAGCTTCGGGGGTTTAGAGACACATCAACCGTTTGTTGGATTAAACCTAATCTGTGAGATCGGCTCATCCCGCGAGGTAAATCCCGGATTAGAGAATTACAATCGGACGTCACCTTTTGGAACTAATTTGTGGATCTGACTGCCCCTTTTAGGATACGAAGACTGAAAATAGCTGATGTGTGGACTGATTTGATTCGGCACATAGTGACAACACTAACCGTTTAGCAGGGTCTGACTTGGACTCGTTATAGATTACCTTCCTCCTACCTTACCCTGACGGAATAGCACACTGGGGTCCGTACCAAACCCCCCCTTAAACCCCGCCCCCCTTTTCCCTGCTCCCAGACAAAGAAAAGGGAAGTTAAAACTCAAAGAGTCCCCACGACTGCAAATATAAAACACCTGATACCGACTGAGTCATTAGATATTTGACGGACTGTTTGCACGCTGAGATCTTCAGCACAGGAAAACATTTCTTCTTCTTTTCTTCTTCTTCTTCTTCTTCTTTTGTCTTTTGTTGTTGCCCCTTTCACCCCAGAAACCGGTCAGTAAGTAAGAGGAACGTTTCATTTCTGCACCAGGCGTCCAACAGCCTCACACACACAGATTTATGAACCTCGTGGAAATATGAGAAAGCGTGGATTATCTTAAGCCTCTGTTTTTAAATACTAGGAGAGAAAATGAAATGACCCTCCTACCCACCACATGAACTTTGACCCCTTAAAGGACAGCACATGCACGATCCGTGTCAAAAGTCCCAAATGCCAATTTCACGTTTGTTTGTGTAGTTTACATTTTTATCATCTTTATTTCTCTTGTTTTTATTTTTATATAATTTTTTTTGGTAACGTCTTAATTTCAACCCTGTGTGTGTGCGTGATGACGATGGTGTGTGTGTGTGTGTGTGTGTGTGTGTGTGTATCTGTGTCACAGCCAGTTAGAAACCTTCTCTGCTGAGGGAAGGGGGGGGGGGGATCCAGGAAGGGAAAACAAATTCAAAATCCTTCCGGACTGACGGACTCGTGTAGCTCCGTACGTGAGATCCAGACTTTACTACGAACCTTCAGCCTGTCTCGTCTCTTCTCTAACTCTTAACGCAACGACTGACGTCTCTCGTTCTGAAGGAGACGACCCCGACCCCTCGATGATGGCACATGAGCGAGGAAACCACTACGTCGGGATGCATTCTGGATTGGATTTCAAGGAGGACGCCTCCCACTTTTTTGTCATTTCAATTTTATTTTATTTTTTTCTTCTGTTGGTTTGTTGGAAAATTAAAAAATTTGCATGTCTCTGTTTTGCCACTTAGTGAAAAAAAGAAGAACTTTAAAGTAAAAAAAAAAAGAAAAAAAAAAAAAGAAATGAAACTCATTGAAACTCCGAATGGAGCGTTTGATCAGATCGTTTTATCTGAATCTTTCTGGTTTGAGGGGAACATTTCCACAGAGGGGGTTTCATTTTCTTTTTGCATTTGTTTCTTTTCTGTCAAGCAAGAAATCAACTCTTAATATCATATTTTTGGTTATATGTCGAATAGTTTTCCCTAAATAGAGGAAAGAAGTATATATAAGTATATATATATATAAATATATATATAAATTTATCAGCAGCAGAGGTTCCGATTTAGTGAAATACCACGGGGTACTGGACTGTATAATCTGTCACAAGCTATAATCATATTTCTTTGTGGTTCTGATGGCGTGACTGAAACCCATCTTTATTTTTCTGATGGTGTGTATGTGTGTGTGTATATAGAGGGGAGGGGGTTTGATAACAGATGGTTGAGTTTTAACTCCTCTTCGTCCCTCATCGCTTAAACCTTGGCTCACCTTTGCCCCGGTTTGTCTCTTTCGTGTATTTGTACACGTGCCGAGCGCCGTTTTCCCTGAAAGACAAATCCCCCTCCCCCCGTGACGATGTTCTGCAGGAGTCTTCACAAACACTCTTCTGTCCATCTGGATAAAAATGAAAAAAAATTCCATCTGCTTTATGATAACAAAGATTTTTAACCTGTTTTCCACGTTGGAACAAGGATGATAGTCGGAAATGATAACGCTTTATTTTGCAGGTCTGAATAATTTCCGTAAAGTTTCCTGGAAAGAATATTTACTCAAGTGCTGTGCTTACAGCTTTGAGGTACTATACTTGAGTATTTCATTTTATACTTCTACTCCACTACATGTCCGAGGGAAATATTGTAATTTTAAGTATATTTAACTACTTTTAACAGCTGTACTTCTTTAAAAAATCTTCCAGATCTTTTATTGCTAATAGAGGATGTTTTTGGGTACGTAGTGGTATTGCTACTGTTACCTGACTAAAAAATCTAAATACTTCCACCTCTGGTAATTTGGTACTAATTATAGGAATAATACACTCTGTTCAATTAGCACACTTCTAATCAATTAATTTCAGTTAATTGCTTTCGTCACCCAGAGAACCTTTAATCAGGACACAGCAGCTCAACATGTGTCTACAGGCAAACAGTTCAACATATACAGATGGTGAAGTGTTTATTTGAGTTTTTATTTTAAATAAATTTAGTTTCTCATTTAATAGTATCACATGACGCAGTTCTTTCCAGACAATGTCCTAAGAAAAGTATTTTGAAAGCGTTATCGACTTATTTTACTGCACTGTATGACGTGAACCAAAATTAAAAACTTATAATAGCAGCTGTAGAGTTTATATTACTGTGATCTTTATTAACTTGTATATTTATACTCAATAATGTGTTTTATTATAAAGGGAGGTACTGTATGTCACTCCAGGCAGCAGTTTTTGTTTCGATGTCAGGCTAAATGTCTCTTGATTTTTATTTTAAATCATCTGACGGGAGTATTATTCAATCCAGATGTACAGAAGAGATTCTTTTAGTCTGAAAACAACTTCACACAACAACTGTGTATTTCATAAAAAACTGATACTGGGCTCTGACCCGAGAGACACAAAGTGAAAATACACACATTTACTTTGTGGAGGTACTGAATTAAATATTTAAATAACTTGAAAGGGTCAGATGGAGTCCTGATTTCCACTGTGGAAACTTCAAAAGTCTTTTTTTTGGTCAACTGTTATTCTGAACTTCAGTACTTTTTAATTTAAAGACTTTTCTGGTGCAAATTTCAGAGACATAAAAAACAAGATAAGACTCTTTATACAGCAGCAAGAAAACACGAACTCTTTCATGACCTTCCCCTCTGTCCTTTCTGCAGCCCGGTCAAGTTCATTACCCCTTAAACTTAACTTTAAACGTCTTATCAGCTGTCCATCACACCCAGAATGCATTGCTCTTGCCAGCGGCTGTTTTGCGTTTATGTTTGGTGCTACTAAGTAGAAAATATTGGGAGTGAAAGTGAAATTGAGAGCAGCTGTTGTCACTTTAAAAATGGTGTCAGCAGCCGCTAAGTTTCTTTTCCTTAACGTTCCCCCGACTGAACCAGATAACTCCGATTTAACTTTGGGATTTTTCAGTTTTCACCCAGATTGTTTCCAGCTTTCTCTAAGTGTTTCGTTGAGCGATGGGGGATGAATCCAATTATACAAGAATGTCGAACGGGGGGGGGTCCCATTTCAGACGTGCGTCTCATGTGTCCTCGCCGGATGGTCAACTGTTTCCTACACGGCGTCACAAGACATTTCTTGGTTGAGATTGGAGCTTCTCTCTCTCTTTTTTTTAATTTATATTTTGATCGTTTTAAGTAAGTGATTACGCGAAAATACCAGAAATTTGCTGCTTTTCAATGCAATATTTGAGGGTTTTAGATTGTTCGTCGGACAAAACAAGGTACTCCTACCGGATATTTTAGAATGAAAACAAAACGTGAGCGGACACAAACTTTTAAAAGGGTAGGAAAGGAACGAAGCCAACAGCTCAGCATAGATTTTAATTTGAGGGAAAAGGTCGTCCTGAAGGGAAAGAAATGGAGCCAAAAGCCTGTCCTGATTCTGATTTAGCTGACTTTAAAGGGCACTTTGAAGGGGACACGTGTCTGGAATGGAGACCTGCTGCAGACAAACGTCATAAATAAATATTCAGAGTGGAAGTAGCCAAAGCTCATTTGAAGGTTTTATGTTGTTGGACTGAAGAGGACATTGAAGGGCACATTGAAGGGAGCGAATGGCGAGAGTGGAACAGAACCGGGGGGGGGGTTTCAACAGCTGCTAGATACTAAAAGATTAAAAGCTGTTCGTCTGTAGTTTTTCATCAATCAATCAACTTTTTACTTTTAAGATCTGTTCTCATCCAGTCACACCGGTGTACAAACCAACTGACTTTTAACACCATCCGCTGTGTATCATAGTAAATAAAAATGATTTTCAGAAATGAAAAAGCTCTAAAACAAGTTGTTTTTTTTCTGTTTTCTCTCCATAATGTTTCCAAATAAAAGTTTCTTTTTTTTCCAAAAGCTGCCTTTGACTCGAGTTTTTCTACTGTATCTTTATTGGGTTTAGAAATAAACCTTTATATATTAGTTTTCCATATGAAGCTGTGACGTTCAACTGAAGGAACTTTCTCAAGGACATATAAAGTATCTCACCAAAGGTGAGCACACCTCTCACATTTTTGTAAAGACTTGATTAAATCTTTTCATGTGACAACACTGAAGAAATGACACTTTGCTACAATATAAAGTAGTGAGTGTGCAGCTTGTATAACAGTGTAAATTTGCTGTCCCCTCAAAATAACACATCACACAGCCATTAATGTCTTAAACCCTTGGCAACAAAAGTGACTGCACCCCTAAAGCCCCCGACATGCTTGCTTTTAACAATGCGTAGGCAACGCAAACGGCGTTGTTCACATACTTGCCTGTGTAATTTGCCTGTACCTGGAGGATTAAACGTGAATTCACCGGGGGCAGATCATCCCTCAGCGACACCGGATTATCTTCCTTGACAACCTCCGAATTTGCACAACATAAACAAACCAAACATGGCGAAACTTGAAGAGGTTAAGATTTTAATGATATATTATACGATCTCAGTAAATGCAGTTTTGTGTTTAATGGCGGTTGGCAAACCAACTGCACACCGCCACCACCTTGGCTGGTGTGTGGAACAGTAGATTGCTGCTGAGCTGCCGGTCAGATCCACATACTGCCTCCACGTTCATGCGCTGAATTGAATCTCGCGGACATGTATCATTAATTTCAAGGGACATGCAGAACCTTCGCTCCAAAGGAACGCAGGATTCGCGTGGCAGCCATCTTTCGTACATAAACACGTAATTAAAAGCAAGTATATCGGGGGCTTAAGGGAAAATGGCTAAATGGGCCCAATTTGGACATTTTCACTTTGTGTGATGTGTTATTTTGAGGGGACAGCAAATTTACACAAGCTGTACACTCACTACTTTACATTGTAGCAAAGTCATTTCTTCAGTGTTGTCACATGAAAAGATTTAATCAAATGTTTACAAAAATGTGAGGGGCTATCTCAGTACTGTACACAGTAGTACTGTTAGTAGAAGTTGCAGTACTAGCAGTCAGTTGTGAAAGTATTGCGTGAAATATTGATCTTTTAAAATGGATACTTTACAAGTGATAACAACTAACGTATTTAAAGAAAATGCAATACCCCACTATAAAAAAAAATACTCGTAAAAGTAAAGCATTGCATTCTAAAAGTACTCGGGAAACTTCTTACATTTACTCAAGGTCTGTTCTTTGGGGAAAAGTGTTGCAAGTACTTACCTTGTACTTATATCCAGTTACATTTTACTCCACTACATGTATGCAACAGCAACAGTTACTGGTTACTTTCAGATAGAAATAAAAAACATGATGCCCAAACTCTGACACTTTCAACTCCTTGCTAAAGACTTATCTTTATTCAAACAGAGTTGAGTAGTGACATTTATTTTATACTTTTCTACTGTTGTCATTGTGGAAAGCACTTTTGTCAACTAGTGTTGTTTTTAAATGTGCTATATAAAAAACTTGACTTGATGCACTTATAAAATAAAACATATACAGTATATGTTTTATTTTATAAGTGCATCAAGTTAAAGGTTAAACCAGTGGTTTCAAACCTTTTTATGTTTGGGCCCCTCATGATGAAGCAGGGGCCTTCTGTTGTATTTCAGATGTTGTTAGCAGTAAATTTCCCTTCTAAACTTCTCAGATGGTGACATGTAAATTAAACTGTCCAATCTTTCACACAAAAAGAAAAGAAAAGTTTTCTCCTAAAACAATAAGATTTGTGTATCAGAACATTGTTTTTTCTTCTTCTCTGACCCCTAGATTGGGAACCACTGGACTAAACTAGCTAACTGTATATAAAGTTGTTAAAAAAAACGCAGGAGACATTTTACTGCAGAACGAGTGCTTTTAATTTAGACTTTTTTATGTTTTAAATGCATATTGTTGATCTGTAAAACAAAAAGTACAATATTTACTCATGAAATTTAGTGGAGTATAAGTATAAAGTAGTATTAAATTTAAGTACTCCAAGTGTAAGTGCCTCAAAGTTGTAAGTGAGTATTTGTACTTACTTTCCAGCGTTAGTGGTAGTAACAGGAGATAATTCACAGTTTGGTGTATTTGGTGTTTATGTGTGGCTCCTTTTAAGATGATTTACATAGTAGTATGAATATCTGACCTCTGCTGATTCAAACAATAGTTATTGAGAAGGTTAAGTGTGCCATCTAGTGACCAAATGCTACGCTGCACACCACAAACGCTTCAAAAGTGAAGGTTCAGATGTACCAGTGCTCTCAAGTTTTCAAATCAAAAATTTGGAGTGAGATAACACGTGTTAGAGGAGGGCCACTCAAATATTTGCAGCAGCAGCCCCATGGCCCCAGACAATTCCCTCAAGTTTTTACTAGCAGTTCATTTTTACCTATAGTTGGTAATTGACCCGAACAAATAGAAATTATAACAATAGGTAAATCAGATAAAAGACTACATACATTTCAAAAATACAAATTTATCACAAATAAAAAGAAATTTGCCCCAAACGAGCCCACTGAACTGCAGTGCTCAGTGTATATTGTACACATAGGCCTAGGATTGCAGAACTTGCCCTACGTTTGTATCCCGAGCTGTGTGTGTGACATTTCAGCTTATGAACGGTGTTTTGTGCTGTAATTGTTTGTTGCACATTTTAATGCCGGGTGATGATGACAGGGGTTGGGGTCTCAAGGCCAGCCATTTTCACCATCATGATGGATGACAGCTTTCCGTCCAGAGCCAAGATGTGGAAAAACATCTCTAGTCCTTTTTTCAGGTAGCCAAAGCCAAGCCCAGTGGTGGACAGCAACAAAGTAGTACTGTACTTAAGTACACAAGGCATTTGTACTAAACTTGAGTGTTAGGGAAAATATTGTACTTTTTACTTTATCTGACAGCTTCAGTTACTAGTTACATTAAAAATAAGCTTTTTACACACAAAACGTATGAAGGGTTAAAAAAATTAGGATATTGTGATATAAATTAAATTACTTATGCATGTCCAGCTAGTAGAACATAGGCTAATTGACATAAATTTAATTGGAAACTGTTTTGGTATTAGTCATTTTTCATGTAAAAACAATTCATGGTTCCAACCTCACAAACATGAACATTTGCTGCTTTTATTTTATTGTTTTAATGTATTTTTAATAGTTTTGAGGTTTGAACTGACAAAATAAGCATTGTGAAGGTGTCACTTAGGGCTCTGGGTAACTGTGACAACATTTCTCACTATTTTCACAATTTATTAAAGCTGATTAATTCTTAATTAAAATAACTATTAATTGCAGTTTGATACAAAATACCCTCATTTAAGCACAAGGAATAATAATCGAATGATATAATATATAATAGTATAACAGTCATAGGGGATATTTTTCTTTCTGCTTTGAGTAGGCTATTTTTATTTTTAATAGGCTACTACTACATTTTCCTGCTTATAGCTACTTACATACTTTTATTTAACTTTTCCAATGCGGAGTATTATACAGATAGGTATTAGTACTTTTATTATTTTTTAAAGGATCTGAATAGGCCCAAGTTTTTTAACCACTGGCTGAAAAGCCAAGCTTCTGGTTTCAAAGAGGTTGGAGAATTTTGACTGCATCAATAGTAATTTAGCAATTCAGCAATGTTTCAGTACTCCCCAACATCAGCTGCTCTCACTATCTTTGATCACAGCCTATTCGTCCAGGAATCTAAAAATCAAAATGCAAAAAACCTACAATTACCTCATCCATCGGGTCTTGCATTTCCAACTTCCACTCCGTGTGGGCACGCGTATCCATGTTGCCTAGTTGTAAAGAACTCAGTGGCGGCTCCTGCCAAATCTCTCAGGGGAGGCAATTGTTGCGATGATGTCTAAGGTGACCAGTTCGATGGTCTAAGTCTGCTATAAGACAAGGATTGTTCCTTAGGCTACATACTGTACAGTATTTGTGAACAGCTACATCCTGAAGTTCATTGTCAATGTCTACAATGAATGAACAGTCCACAGTTAACATCAACAGATCTTTAGACCTTTAGATGTAAAGGAAACTACTTTAACAATAATGATAAAAAGAATGACTCACACAATCATCTGTGACAAACCTTTTATTTAGGAACATTAAATCCAGAATAAAGCGCAGTGGCACTGGGCTGATGATGTGCAATGAATAAAATTATTTACAGTTAATCTTGCGTTGCAGCTAAGGGACCCCTCTCAAGTTATAGGCTACAGTTATGAAATAATGTCACACAGGTGGATCAAACATAGCTAATCTTTAAATGTTTAATGGGGTACAGAGGAGCACAGAATTTCTTTTCATTCTTTAAGGTACACAGATTACATAAGACTAATAAGTTAAGCAGAGAGTGGTAAAAAGATCCACTTGTTATCCTGTAGTTACACAGTATTATTAGGACTGTTCTCCTGTACTCTATAATCACACAGGAACAACGAGCTATGTGTTGTTCAAGGCGTGTAAGGGGAAATATAACAAGTATATTTTATTGTTTTGGTTTATTTTCTGTGTTGCTTTCCTTCTTCTTCTTCTTTTTACCCTCCTGAGATGCAAGTGGTGACCACATCATGCTAACCTGACCTCAACTTTCTTCTTTGGTTTCTGGCAATAAAAGAAAAAAAAACACATCAAATAATTGTTACTGGTTGAGTGCAGCTAACTTTAAATTGACTCCACCAACACACATAAAACATGGCTTAATAACAATCGCATTTAACGTGAGCATAAAATTCGGCTTCGGCGCAACAAGCTGGAGGATAGCTTTTTTTCCCCAGCCGTTTTCAGGTGGCAGAAGATTTACCAAAAGAGGCGGGACTCCCCGGAACACGACTTGACGCCGATTGGACAGCGATATTCAGTCACAGCTAACTAACAGTGTGGTAGAAAGTGTGAGAAAAATATCCCCTGCCTTTCCCGGTGTAACACCAAAATCTGTGACCTATCAGATTCTGTGACTACACCCAAAACGACGATGTTTTCCTAACCACAACGAAATACTTTCGGTGCCTAAACCCAACCAAGTACTTTCGGTGCCTAAACCCAACCAAACTGCAGCCGCTTCACATCGTCAACAAAGCCTCTGGCGCTTAACTTCCCATTTGGGTCACAGAATCTGATGGGTCACACATTTTGGCGTCGCCCGATGTTATGCCGAGTTTTGCCTGCCTACCGAGATTGCATGCATCCCAAATAATGCTTATAACGCTGTAATATTCTTTGTGGGCTTCATCAATGGTGGTAAATGATTCGAAGTATATAATTTATGAACGTTTAGAGTTTCTGCAAATGTATCTGTAACGTTAGCTCTTAAAATATTACATGTGTGTTCTTTGCTCCTGGACAGCTTCCTTCTCTTCACACTCTTCAAGAGTCCTCCTGGTCCACTTACTGGGAGAAACAGTCAACGGGTATTAAACTTTAATGATAGGAGGGGGTTATGGACGCCGATTTTCAGGGGAACTATTAGATTTTGGTAAATACTTTTAAACCTTATGTCATAATCTTCGTGGTTAGTATATTTGGTAAACCAGGAAAAGGCACTTTTATGACCGTAGTTTGGCTTCAGGTGTTGGACATGAACCTGCTGGGCTGTGGAATTGAGGACGGAAGGGTTGAAAAGGCCCATAAAACCTCAGGTAGGCAATTTTTAAATACCCAAACTTCACATAAAGCAATAACCATTTTCTTTATAAGATGTTAGACTAACCACATAAAGTTTTCTACTGACTTTCTACAAGGTAACGTTAATGATGTGTTAACCTTAACTAACTTAATTGTTTTTTAGAAATTATTTTGTGGTTTGTTGTTTCTTGTCTTGACTTCAAGATGAAAAGAGAAAAAAATCGGTAATGTTTTAATTATATTGCTACGTTTTTCTCCAGTAATAATGACCACAGGTATATTTAAACAATTTTAAACGTTTTTCGATAGCTAACGAATTTCGGTAGCTAACATTAGCATTAGCATGAACTTGTTTTCTGGTTTTGACTTTTCTCGTCTTCCAAGATGAAAAAAGAAAGGAAATAAATTATTTCCTCTTATAAAAATATCTCAAACGTTAAGAAGGTTATTAATAACCTTTTAACATAAGTAATTTACTAATGTCAGCATTATTCACACAGGCTAACGTTAGCTAATGGCTAATTGTTAGCTAAGGTTAGCCTAATGGTTTTCTTGATGCTTTCGACTTTTTACCTTTTCTCTTTGAAAATCACATGTTCCAGTAGCTATATAATATTTTTTTAAAAAAGAGTTTTGTAGAATAACTACATTTAATGTAAAAATGAGCTAAATGAACTCCCAAAGCTGTGCTACTACTAGTCTGATTCAGCTAGACAGTCAAATCAACCAACTAGTGTTCATTAAATTATCCCTAGTCGGTTTCTACATATTTTTCAACACACTAATCGATTTATCTGTCAGGAATTTAATTGTGTGTTTTATATGTTGATTCTTGAAACAGCTGGAACATAACCTGTCACACTGAGTATATTTTTGCTTGTTGTCAGTGGCAGGTGAAACTCATTAGGCTGAATCCCACTCAGTGTGTCTGTTCAGTGGCCCTGCTTACACCTGGCCATCATTCATGTGATCACCTGTGCTCATGGGGGAAAAGATCCATCGGCCACTGCGCTGCTAATGATATGTAATACACTATATGGACAAAGGTACCGGGACACCCCTGTTGTTTTTTCATGGTGTGGTCTTAAGATAAATCTTGATGCTACAATATTTTAGCCAACAGTTCTTCTAACAGTTGGCCTTTTGTTCTCCTATGACATGACAATGCCCCCCGTGCACAAACCAGCTCCATAAAGAAATGTTTAACCCAGTTTGGTGTGGAAGAACTTGACTGGCCCGCACAGAGCCCTGACCTCGACCCTATACAGCACCGTTGGGATGAACTACAACGGAGACTGCGAGCCAGGCCGTCATGTCCAACATCAGTGTCTGACCTCACAAATGCTCTTCTGGATGAATGGGCAGAAATTCTCACAGACACACTCTAAACAGCCTGTAGAAAGCCTTCCCAGAGGAGTGGAAGCTGTTATAGCTGCAAAGGGGGGATGGCTATAGATTTATAATAGGATGTTAAAGTAATGTGTAGGTGTCCCAGTACTTTTGTCCATATAGTGTCAACTGGACAGAGAATATTTCACAGTTGCTTTATGTCGTCTCTGTTTTATAAAGTTTTCTGTAATTTCCCAGCAGATGGCGCTGTGGTTTAGTTTGATATAAAAAAAAAACATGTTCAGGTATAAGGTGTATATATAGTACACACAGGAACGTATACATTTTATTGTTGCTTATTTAGTCATGAATACACATAATATTAAACACCAGAATTTAAGGAGCTTTAAGTTTTGACAAAAGGAAAACTGCCTAATGTGTTATCTTGTGGAAACACTAAATCAATATAGATTTGATGGCAGAACCTTTTTAATTGATATTGCTTATATGCTGCTGTCAATTGAGTGTTTATGTATATATATATATATATATATATATATACCTACAATTGCGTACTTATACTCCTGTGGTATTTTGATACTGTGCAGGCTGGTGTTTCGGTCAGAGGGGATAGAGGTGGCCTTGTTTTCTCTCTGCAGTTTGCAGACAGATTGTTCTCCTTCAAGGTTGAGAAAGCTCCTCTCTAGATGAAGCATATGTGCCACTGCCTTCAAATGGTTAAGCACTCCTTTCCTTCGGGGCCAGATGATCTATGCTGCCCAGTGTGGAAGAGACAGAACTCTGACCCAGCTAAATTGTTTTGTACTCTTTCGACCATTTCTCATTTTATCACCAAAAACAAGTGTGTAATTGTAACTCTTTTGTTTGTTATTTGGCCAAAATGTTATGGATATAAACATTTCATATCATTCGATATCGATAGTTATCACAATAAATGTCAAATCATTATTTCTTTCAAGTTTAAAGGCTGAAAACTATAGAAACCATTATGTTTAAACTTTTCTTTATGGTCAGAATGTGACAATACTTGATACCAAACAGTGGATCACTTCACAAATCTGAGTTAGAACATTTAAACTA
>NW_024041039.1:4294687-4309931 GCF_014851395.1 Micropterus salmoides
AAACCCATCAGTGAGCCTCACTGCTGCACTGGATGACATGTTCCTTCATCACCACAAACACACACCTTGTAGTTTATTCTGACTCAGCCCCACATGCACCGTCCTGCTGCCCCAAATACTCACTACAGCACCACATGTGAATTAATAAATGCACTAGTTCCACCTTTTTGTTGGATAAAAACTACAGTGAGCGGCTGTTTTAGTAAACGACTGAGCCTTTTTTAAAACATTATCTATATTTGTTATTTTTAAAGATGTCTTCAGTGTGAAGCAGTGAAGGACTGGAGCTGACAGGGTGGGGAAGCCAGTTAGCATTGCGAGGCGGAAAAACATTATTTGTTTTGGCCTCTTTTTTTTTTTAAATCAAGAAACGGGTTAAAAGAAATTAACAGTAACCACATTTGCACAAGGAAAAAGCTCTTACCAATCACACTGGCACAGATATTTAAGTGTTAAGGCCCGACCTTGCTGTCATTATACACCTATGAGCCATAACATTATGAACACTGACAGGTGAAGTGAACAACACGGATTATCTCTTTACCGTGGCACCTGTCAGTGGGTGGGATATATTAGGCAGCAGGTGAACATTGTGTCCTCATAGTTAATATGTCAGAAGCAGGAATAATGAGCAAGCGTGAGGGTTTGAGCGCCTTTGACAAGGGCCAAATTGTGAGAGCCCCTCCAGAACGATCTGCACAGGTCAGTAACAATCAAAAAGGGGTCCAAGGAAGGAAAAGCGCTGAACCAACGACATCCAACAGACAAGCAGAAAGTTATCAGAACACACAGAGTACATGCCTCGACGGGTCAGGGCTGTTTTGGCAGCAAAAGGGAGACCTACATTATGACCAGCAGGTGGTCATAATTTTTTGGCTGATCGGTGGATACAGTCTATAAATTGTGATGGTAATTAGGCCAGGACTTGAAAATTAGATCGTGTGATCTAATTTCTGTTCCTTTCAGATATCAGCCTTATTTTACGGTTTCCTGATCGCTTTCAGCCTTGTCAGAGCCGTGTTAAGTTACTGCTGATGAAAACATTTCCTGCTGCTTCATTTTAAAAGCTTTCCACTGACAAACTAACAGAAGGCTTTAATTGTTGACACAACAAGACTTACTTTTTCAGTGGATCAGACAGAAAAACTGCAGAGAGGAACAGTTAATGTGCGAGATTTTGATGAAGAGCTGAACAGGGACCCCAAACAACTGATTTTATCTAATTTATTGTTTATTTATAATTGTTTATTTTACCTTACACAACAACATGTTCTGAATAAAAAGACTCAGAAACTACATTTTTGTTATTACAGAGAGAGTAAAGTACAGGTACCAGTATCGGTTCAAATGTGAACGGTACCATAAACCCAGTGATGTTGCGGTCTACATAAAAATACAGATGTTTTTCAGGGTCACTGGTGAAAGAAGTGTGTTTACTGACTTTAGAGTAACTGTCCCTTTAATATTCTGAACATAGGCTTCAAGCTGGAGAAGATTTTACATTTATTCATACATTTATTCATTTAGCTGACGTTTTTATCCATTGCTATTTAGGTCGCACGCCTCTGGAGCAACGAGGGGTTAACCACATGGTACCGGACCACCCCGATACCGGGGAGGTAATCGATGTTCGCTTTTCTAGCAGTTTTCCGTCCAAAAACAGCGGTCCTTTGTGTCAACAGAGACAGTCTGGCGGGCCGTCGGCTTAGCCGGTTTTTCTGTCGTCAGACTGAAGTAGAGAAGAAGAGTTTGCTTTGACGGAGGCGGTCTTTATCGGCCTCTGCTGGCGACCCGTAGGAGCTACACAGACATGCAAGATATTAATCGATTCGTCTCTTCAATACCAAGAGAAAGAGCCCTGTAGGATGTTCTGTTCTCAAGCTGTCGCCTGTTAAGCATGGGAGTGCTTTTGGTCACAGGAATATTGACTGTTTTTATCATTATTTCAATGTTTTGGAAGCTTTATGTTATTTGGAACATGGTTGTATGGAGAATAACGTGTTGAAGATAACTCCCAATAAACTGAACATATAAACAGTAAACATGGCCAAAACATGGACATTCGCCTGGTATATATTTGATTATTGATTTTGAAGATTGTGTAATAACTGTTGTATGTCAGTTTGTTTTATTAAATTGACAGTTACAGTTGTGTTCCAGGTGTATTAGAAGATATCCAGGTGCATTATAATCTACCTTATGATGGTTTTGATGGTTTATTGCATTAAAATATAGCTTATTATAGCTAATATTTTTCCCCAGACGAGGATGAAAATATCATTTTCTGTATTTCATCTCGATGTAGTCTGTAATGGTAAAATAAATATGTTAATGTACAATGGATTTATATTCCTTAGCTTCTGACCTTTCAAAAGAGACCAGAATTATGAGATTTTACTGATTAATTTTGGGTTTGTTATTTTAGGCGTTTTTCCTGGAAATAGGTGCCAGGGTCCACGTGGTGTCTTGCTCAGGGACACGTTGGTGGACACAGTTTCACAGATGGGAACTGAACCCGGGTCTCTCGCACCTAAGGCGTGCGTCTTACCCACTGTACCATCACCACCCCTGGATCTGGATTTAAATAAACCAAACAGTAAACATATGGGCTGCAATCTGGTGGTCTGTGTTTGTTCATCCTGAACCCACAGACCTTTTCACACAAACCACTGATCTGCTGCTTTCACTTCACATCAGCAGATCACGGCCGCATGCTCCAGTTTCTCATATCCAGGACATTAAGGTCTCATCCCACTCATTATAAATAGGATAAGACATGCGAACATGCACCGACTCCTATAAGGAAGATGAATGTGCAGGTAAAAGAGCTCGTTTTCCCCGGAGGAGACCCAACACAGCCTTTCCCACAAGCCTCAAGGTTGAGAAACGAGCTGAGCTTTCTGGTCTGGAAGTCATTCTGCTGCTGATACTCTCCTCCAGAGAAAGAGAGAGACTGTGTGTGTGTGTGTGAGGCTTTATGTGTGTGGAAGTAATGACCTAAGGTGAGCACTTTCTTTGTCCTTTTTATTTTCCTCAGCACACACACACACAGTTGTGGTCTGGTGGAGTCATCAGTTTCTCCGTTGGTGTGTTAATTTAATGACCGGCCCACCACACAACCGAGGGTCAATATAAATCAATACAAAGGCTGCAAGGGGAATGTGTGTGTGTGTGTGTGTGTGTGTGCGCGCACAAGTATGATTTAATATCTGGGCACCTTGGGTAACGAGATCCATACCCACACACAGTCTCAGCAGACAACAGGCCCACAGCTGCAGTCTGAGATCTTTACTTTAGGCCAGGGATTTTCAAAGTCTCAGACTCCCCTCAGACAGAGCTTGAAAAACGGCGCACCCTCAAACCCCCCCTTAGTTTGCTCGCTTTGATTCGCTCGGTTCCTGGATGCCTGTGGGATCATGATTATGTTATGATAACTACGTATCTTCAGACTACACCAAATACATGAAAAGGTCAGTCCTGCGGCGTTTATTAGTTTCTGACTGGGAAAGTGGGAACAACGGTAAAAAAAACACTACTGTATCTCTGAACTCTCTTTAATCAAATCACATATTTAGATGATGAGATAATTAAAAATAATTTATTAAATGAGTCAAAAACGGTGTCTGATAGTGGTTTCTCTGCAGCCGTGTCGTCTCGCAAAAAATTAAAAACATGACCAGTAGAAAGAAGCAGCAGTCTCATTATACTGAACATGTAATTTCAGAGCAAATCAGCTCAAACACTCTATTAGGCTGTTTACACCTGGCATTAAAAGGTGTTTTGGGTGATCAGAGTGCCATCAAATGGTGCTTGACCTCATTAAAGTACGGGTCTAAATGCACGCAAGACACATCGAGCACGGATTGTGATCCGATCGGCGAAAACCACCTCCGCACGTGATCAGGGACACATCATGACGACACTGAAAGCAAGTCTACACACAACAATTACATGGGCGGAAATACGTACCGGTTAATAAAAAAACCACGCTTCAGGATGCCCCTGGTGCATCAAGTATGAGACTTTAGACTGCAATGCTAAATCACTAGAATGCCCCATTGTGTTATCTTGTAAGCACCTGGCTTTAGACTCGTTAAAAACTCTGTTGCTTTGCCGACAACCACTTTTGATAAATGAGACCAACGCAGTCGGTTAGCAGATTTAGAATTAGTAAATAAGCGAGAACTAGTATCAGTAGGGATGGGGCTCGATACCCAGTTCTAAAAGGACCCGGTACCAATATTAAAACCCGAAAATTAATAAGGTATCAAGACTGGCGGGTCCTATGATGTAAGGTTATGTCTCAAGAGTCAAATCTGATTTATCTTCAAACACGATGGTTAAGAAAACTAATTTTCTTTATTGATGGCACCAAAACTCGGTATTAAACGGGCCCGGGACCATTTATCATCAGGCTGCAGTTGAGATCTGGGTTGAGATCTGGTGACTGTGGGGGCCATTTTAGTACAGTGAACTCATTGTCATGTTCAAGAAACCAATTTGAAATGATTGGAGCTTTGTGACATGGTGCATTATCCTGCTGGAAGTAGCCATCAGAGGATGGGTACATGGTGGCCATAAAGGGATGGACATGGTCAGAAACAATGCTCAGGTAGGCCGTGGCATTTAAACGATGCCCAATTGGCACTAAGGGGCCTAAAGTGTGCCAAGAAAACATCCCCCACACCATTACACCACCACCAGCAGCCTGCACAGTGGTAACAAGGCACGATGGATCCATGTTCTCATTCTGTTTACGCCAAATTCTGACTCTACCATCTGAATGTCTCAACAGAAATCGAGACTCATCAGACCAGGCGACATTTTTCCAGTCTTCAACTGTCCAATTTTGGTGAGCTCTTGCAAATTGTAGCCTCTTTTTCCTATTTGTAGTGGAGATGAGTGGCACCCGGTGGGGTCTTCTGCTGTTGTAGCCCGTCCGCCTCAAGGTTGTGCGTGTTGTGGCTTCACAAATGCTTTGCCGCATACCTCGGTTGTAACGAGTGGTTATTTCAGTCAAAGTTGCTCTTCTCGGCTCATTCTCCTCGGACCTCTAGCATCAACGAGGCATTTTCACCCACAGGACTGCCGCATACTGGATGTTTTTCCCTTTTCACACCATTCTTTGTAAACCCTAGAAATGGTTGTGTGTGAAAATCCCAGTAACTGAGCAGATTGTGAAATACTCAGACCGGCCCGTCTGGCACCAACAACCATGCCACGCTCAAAATTACTTAAATCACCTTTCTTTCCCATTCTGACATTCAGTTTGGAGTTCAGGAGATTGTCTTGACCAGGACCACACCCCTAAATGCATTGAAGCAACTGCCATGTGATTGGTTGATTAGATAATTGCATTAATGAGAAATTGAACAGGTGTTCCTAATAATCCTTTGGGTAAGTATATACACACACAAACACAGCGGCCAGCAGAGAGAGACGCCGTCCGTGGCGGTGGAGATGGTAAAGGGAAATAGCTCCATACTACTCAAGTTGACTACAGCTACACTCGTTACTGTGAGTATCTGCAATAAAAACTTTGCGAGTTTAGTCATCTCTGTCCTCAGTCATCCTTATGTTTAAAACAAGCTAAATAGAAAGCTGTCTGTATGGAGTATAGACTGGTCTGTAGTCTTAAAATTTGGCACAAACCAGCCGCTCCTCCTTCCACCAGGTAACGTTACCTGTGGCAGTGATTAATAGTGGTGTGACAATTACTCAATAAGGCATTATATCGTTTTTCCATGATACTGTATCGATATTCCAGCCGATCATATCCATACATAATATTAATAAAAAATAGCGCTTTGACGGTTAGCTCAATGCTAACATATAATGGGAATCTCCATTAACGCGCCAACGGACATTAGCATCGCGATCGCGAA
Organism: Micropterus salmoides; assembly: GCF_014851395.1. Lineage (NCBI taxonomy): Eukaryota > Metazoa > Chordata > Actinopteri > Centrarchiformes > Centrarchidae > Micropterus > Micropterus salmoides. The sequence goes on from NW_024041039.1 coordinate 4,300,573, forward strand.
AACACAATCTTAACATAAACTACACATTTTGCTTCACATGCTGAACATCCTGTGTGCATATGTTTCCTGAGCTCTTTGTGAAATAAAAAAGAGCTGCTAACTTCACCGTCTGTCTGAGTGGCTCCGTAAAAAGCATTTCAAGTTCCTGGACCTCGACCCCATAGACAATTTGTGGAGGGAGTTGAAAGTCCGTGTTGCTCATCGACAGCCCCAAAACATCACTGCTCTAGAGGAGATCTGCAAGGAGGAATGGGCCAAAATACCAGCTACAGTGTGTGCAAACCTGCTGAAGACTTACAGGAAACGTTTGACCTCTGTCATTGCCAACAAAGTATTGAGTTGCACTTTTGTTATTGACCAAATACTTATTTTCCACCATAATTTACAAATAAATTATTTAAAAATCCTACAATGTGATTTCCTGGATTTTTTTTGTCTCTCATAGTTGAAGTGTACCTATGATGAAAATTACAGACCTCTCTCATCATCTTTCTAAGTAGGAGAACTTGCACAATCAGTGGCTGACTAAATACTTTTTGGCCCCACTGCAGTTGATAAAAAAAATTCTTAAAATGGCACAAAAAGAGGATTTCAAATAGCTATTTAAATAAATGTTTAAGGCCAACGAACAAAACATACATAGAGCATTTTCTTATCGGACCCGTTTTGCGTTAATAAAAAAAAAAAAATAACGGCTCAACATTGGGGAAATTTTATCAGCATTTATGTCAGGCAGCATAAATGTGACAGCTGGAAGAAGACAAGAGGAGATGAAGGCGGACGGCTGTGTGGCTGATATGGGGAAAGATGTTTGTAAGATCTGTCTTGGTTAAATGTCTCATTTACATCTTGTCACCTGAATCTCAGCAGCATTTATTCCCCATGTCGGAGAGGAGAGAGGTCTGTTATCAGACTCCTGCAGCAGGGAGCAAGAGGTGAGCAGCTCAACCTGGTATTAACATAAATACACGTAAACAAAACCAAAAGCTGATGGCGGCAACAAATAGAAGAACAGAATAACAATCATCTTGTCTCCTATCTCATCAACACACACGCTCTGTGTTTGTTGCACAATAAAGACTCCTTTCAGATTAAAATTCATGTTTCATTTATGAAACAAGTGCAAGATGTGCTGTTAGTATAAACAGTTTAGTTTAACCACCCGCTGCAGAGCTCTCCAGTCGTGGGCCGCCCTCCTCTGTAAATGTTAATAAGAACTTGGCTCGGGAGCTTCGACTTCTTAAGGTTCCTCGAGAAATACCGCCGGCTCTGAGCTTTCTTCACCAGCGTGGAGATGTAAGATGACCATGTCAGATTCTCTGTGATGCCGTTTCCCAGGAAAACTAAAACTGTTCACCTGCTCGGCCTCACTGTAAACATACCAACAATATCACGTGTTTCGTAAAACAAGAAAACAGCTGCTTCGGTTTGTGGAGAATAATCATTTTGCAATGATGCTCTCGTTTTGTCTTGTGTTATAAATCCAGCGCTCCCTTTCTATTTTACAGCAGACTTTTTTGTACTTTTCTTACTCATCCTCCCCGCCCAAAGCAATCAACCTGCCGTGCTGTCATCATCTAGCACTCGAAGATGACGTGTAAAGTTAATAATGTTGATTTCATGGGCTGTGTGGGATTTTTGGGGTAATGCATATACAATAATAATTAAAAAAATGAAGCATTCCAATTAAGACCCTAAGTTCCTCCCTTCTCCTTCAGCCCCATGGCACCTTATTTTGCATTCTTAAACGGCGAGAGACAACAAATGTTTTGTTTCAAGAAAGTCGCAGTTTGTCATAAAAGAGTAAAGTAACAGTTAGCGACTTTCTTTTCTTGAAAATATATTTTTTTTAGTTGATAAACATCATGTGTGTAATTGAGGGCACAATTCAAACACAACCAAAACATTTATTGTCTCTCCACGTTGACTAACGTGTATATTTTTTCAGAAATAAGGTCCCATGGCGGTCCACCGGAAGGGGAGGGACTTATACTCTCTAAAGAGTGAGACTTTTTCAATTCATTAAATGCGTGATATTTCCTAAGTCAATTGGTAATCTTGATCTCAATATTGACCAATATAATCGTGATTATTCTCTTTTCTATTACAAAGACACTTAAACATCTCAACCACGCAGTGTAAACACACGAACATGAAACACACGTGTGGACAGTCTGACAGCCTCCTCATGCTTAAAAAAATAAACAAAACTTTCACTAATAACCGCAGTGATGAAGAAGTCACAATGTAAAACACGCCACACTGCCACCACACAACACACTGACGTCCCCGCAATCCAGCTTTTCAGTCTGAGCTGTGTGTGTGTGCGTGTGTTGACAGTAGGACAGATGTCCAGCTTTCAGGAAGCGACCGGAGCAGCCGACAACACGCCTACACAGTCACACACGTTAATTTCTAATGTAACAGACAGATGGGCGAGCTTTATAAATAGAGCCGTCAAGCTGCAGCTACCTAGCTACTGCTCTGTTTACTCACACACACACAAATTCATTTCTGTTCTGTCCTTCCTTTTTTTTTTTTTTACCTTCCCTGGTTATTCCTCTGTACCTGCAGCAGAATTATAATGAGGCCTGATAAATTATATTTTAACACAAACATTTGCAAAGAAACAACAGCACCGACCATCACCTACTTGTTTCCACGGGTCACGACACCAAATAACAACCAGATTCTTTTCAGCAAAATAAATTATTATTAACATTTTGAGAAAGAGCAGAAATTTCAGTTAAATCTGTGTTTTCAAAAACCTTTTTAAACACTGATGGACTCAAATTAAAGATTGCATTTTTTGTGTGACGCTTTTCTTCCTCTTGCAAATTTCTGCATCCAAAGTGGTTTTTAAAAAATATATATATATAAAAAGCATAAAAAGTAAAGTAATCAAAGTAGAAAAATGGCCCCTGTGAGTTTTTATAATATATCTAATGATCTACTATACCAGGGGTCGGCAACCTTTTCTATGATGATTGTCAATATACAAAGACGAAGACATCCAGTGGTTCCAGCAGCCTTCGTTAATGTATATGTCATTTATTTTTAAATTATACGCTGATAGTTAGCTAGCCTATTAAATGAAGTTTGACCTTGTTAATAATAATAATAATAATAATAATAATAGACTTTTAATAAATAAGGCTGTCAAGCGATTTAAAAAATGTGTCTAATTTCAAGTTTTTTAACTTGTCTGTAGTTTTGTAATTAATTAATCGAAATGAATCATATATCAATATTTGCAGTTATAAGCATTAAAATATTCTAATTCAAATAGATTTTGGTAAATGATCAATGATAATAAACAGACTTATGGCAAGGTGCCCATGCTGGCACGCGTGCCATAGTTTGCCAACCCCTGTATTATATATCTGGGCTGGGCAATAAAACAATAATGATAATTATTGCAGTATAATATTCCTCAATAACAATACAACAAATGTTCAATATATCATCAACAAATGTTTGATTGAATTTATTTGAATCTTGAACAAATTAGCTCTTAATTTTTCTATTAAGATATTTATTTTGTTCAGGAAAAGGGACTGAAATAAGATTTACTAATCGTATTATTTGAAAATATATAAAAATATATTATTTCTTCATATTCAAAGTTTTGAATGTTCTCGCTCAGACGTGTAAAGTGATCCACTGTTTGGCATCAAGTGTTTGTCACGTTCTGACCATAAAGAAAAGTTTTCCACACAATTAACCATCAGGTTTCTTCAATTTTCACTCAGGAGCAAAAACCAGCTTGAAAGAAATAATGATTCGACATTTATCATGGAAATTATCGATATCGAATGGTATGAATTGTTTTTTATCGTGATAACATTTTTGACCACATCCCCCAGCCCTAACTGTACAATTATATATCATATCATTAGATTACTATTATTATACATATGTTAATGTTTAAGCAGCATTTAACTCTCTGTAGTTAGTTGAGGTGGCTGCAACTAAAGCTTATTTATTTCATTGTGGATTCAGTTCTCGAATACTTTCAATTAATTTATGGTTTCGTTTGTGAAACATAAAAAATAGTTACACCTTGAAATTATCTTTTGTCGGAGTAACACCCCAAATCTGAAGGTTTACTGTCATTTAAGACGGAGAAGAAACCGTGAAATGTTCAGCTATGTTTGCAACGTTTAGTTTTATGAAAACATGGTGGGATATTTGTTTTGAGCCAACCAATGAGGAAAGCAACAAAAACCTCAGTTTTACAGCAACTGTGGGTTGGGACATTTTTAACATTAATGAGTCAGTTCTACACGCGTCACGTCTTAGCTGTCAAATTCTGTTACATCACACAAACGCACTCCCGAGCATTTATTTTTGGGCAAGTGATGAAACGGGGAAGAAGAGAGGAGATAATGGCGAGATGGAGAGGATTAAAAGAAAAGATTAGAAAGGAGACAGAGACGAGGAGAGGCAGGAGAGACACGGACAAGCACCTTGCGTGCAACATGGCCGACTAAATGTCCTCCAGAGACCTTCATTAAAGCCACTGCATCATCAGAAGCGCACACACAACTACCGCTGAGAGAGAGAGCGTGTGCAAAGCAAGTCACCGTTGTGTAAATAATTACAGGACTCAGTTTAAGGTTAGGAAAAGTGTAAGTTAAGGGGTTAGGTTTGGGCAAGTAGTGGAAACAGTCTCCAGGGAATGAATGTAAGTCAATGTCATGTCCCCGAAAAGTGATGGAAACAGGACTGTGTGTGTTAAGCCTGCAGCAAGGTGCTTGTTGAGGTCAGTGGCTCTCAGAAGGGCGACAGGCCGACATGTCTGTAACAGCAGGACTTCAAAATCCTCTCAACACTTCCATTTACAGCGACTGTCCAGCTGTTAAAGGACTATTCTGAGCCCCTTTAATGCCATTTCTGAATCAGTATTTCCCTCTCGGTCTCGCTCAGATGCGACAGTCCATCACCGCCTAAAAAAACAGATAATGAAAATGTTTGAAATGTGGCTAGATAAGGCTATAATCACACACACACACACCAATTAAAAACTGCCAGCCGCAGTCATAAGCCATTCACATCGTTTATCTTTAACCCTTTTACAAAACAAGATGAGCACATGTGTACTAATGCGACAAAAGCTAGAAACGGGGAGGAAAATTGAGCAGAAACTCTGGCTTAAAAAGCTAAAAATAAAAGTTCACCAGACAGAATCTAGCCCACTGCTGATCCCTTGTGGGACCGGATCATTCGAAGCATTCAAAATGACACTGATCGGAGAGAAAAGTGCAGTTACAGCTGAAAACAAGGTGACACTTCACTCCTGATTAGCTGAGACGGGGATGACATTACAGCGAGAAACGGAAGAAGTGTGGTGTTAAACCAATTTGAATATTTCAATTTCAGCTGAATGTCAAACAAAAAGGAGACAAGCACATAAGTGCAGATCTACCTGTCCAAATTATCTGTCCTCAAAAACTTTTTGGGGCTTATTCGAAACAGACTTGACCCAAACGTGTCAAAAGATTCACCATGCATAGGTTATTTAAACTCTAATTGGATAACGTTTGCTGGTATTCTATAAACCATCAGCATTAACAGTTAGCTGTGGTCAAACAGTTCATCACTTCTTCTCAAGTGACTTTGCCTACAAAATAAAAGCGTGCAATGATTGATTTTCGAGTTAAATTGAGAGCTTTTACTATGAAAAGTTCTAAAGGAGATTGAAAACTTGGGATGCACCGAATGTTCAGCCACCGGAATAAATCAGCCGGAAATAGCAAAAAAAAGCTTTTTTTCGGTGTTCGGCCTCATAAGTCAAAAGACTGAATAAATTTTAGCGATCAATTACGTTGACATGTCGGAAACATTTTAAAGTGTATGAGAAAGACACAAAAATCGGCGTGCTGCTGAATTGTCTTCGAGCACATCCACTCCATCTGCGACTGACGTCTTAGAAAAGACAACAAACGGTCTGACCCGTTTTCAGTGTTTCTGTCACTCGTTTGTGAGAAGGTGATTAAGATAGCCGCACCTAAATTTGTGAGTGCACACGTATTCAAGCCTTTATGGTAAATCCACTGAAGCGGCCCTGAGCGAGCTGACAGGCAGGTTAGAGACTTTATCCTGTCAGTTTGTCTCTTTACAAAGACAAGTGTTGCAGTATGAGAGTCCTGCCTGAAGAGAGGCTGTGAAGTCTTCATGTTACGCCGTACGAGAACCACATACAACATTATTTATCAAACTGGGTCGGACTGGATGAATTTAGCGCGAAGGAGGAAACACATGTGACAACGTCCTGTTTTCAGATTAAGGCGTCTATACAGGATCCATTAAAAGTAAATGGACACATGAAATTTACTTTACCAGACCCTCGACGGGCCTCGGACCCCCCCACCATAGTCTCGCCAAATACTGTGTGAAACACTGAGGAAAAAGCATGTTTATTTATGCAATGGTAAAAACTGGCAAAATTAATTTTATTTCGTTGCATCCCTACTTAAAAAAGTCTGTGGCTTGCTTGACATTACTTTGAAATAGCTGTCAATGAAACGTGAGATTTGATTCCCGTGTATGAGAACACCAAGAATGTCCTCTGCCTGGATGTGCTGGGGAAATGAAAAGAAGCATCTATAAGTTGATGGATGTGGACAAATCGCTGGGACGCACAAACTCCGGCACACTGTACGCATAGAAACGGTCTCTTCATAATTCATTTTTTGAAGAGAGCGAGAAAAAATATTCGCCCAATGTGGGGATCGAACACAAAATCCTGAGGTTGAGAGTCCCGGGCTCTACCGACTGAGCTAACCCGTCTTAAGTCATCCTTTGACTATGTGCTAGCCCAATTTTCCCAATTTTGCCAAACTTGCATGCTTTGACTAATTTATGCAAATGATTATGAACAAATATCTGCCGTTTCCTACATGATAAATTGCTTATGTCTTGTTGGTCAAAATTTATTTATTTACTCTGTTTAGAAAGTCCTACCCCCTACAACCTCTAGGCATAAGTAATGTGACGAAACATAACTCAATATTTACTTGGTTTCAAGGCTTTCACGCCATTCTCCTGAGTGAAAGTCCGGGGTCTGACCCATCCACCACCACCACCACCCCATCCTGCCTCCTTACGCGGCCTTTCTGCCTATTTAAGTCATCCGACTTCCTCGTTTGCTGCCGTTATACGACCAATAGAGGTCACAGCCACGTGTACGTACACAGGTCGTAATAACGTGCAGCACAAAAAACCTATACTGTCGTTGTTCTGGTGAGGACAATCTCCCGACCAGTGCCCATGGCAGTCTAGCTTGGCCTACACTGGAGAAATAATGACCACAGTAACACTGACCTTTACACCACACAGATGGATATTTAGGATCTCAATGAGTCATGGGTTGACCCGCAGCTCACACAGCTAGTTTCAATCTGGTTCTGTTGTGCATCTGTACATTATCCACCTGTAAAGGGTCGGTTCACCCCCACTGTAAAGAATAAACAGGGACTATTACATCAGCTGTAAGCAAGTAGCTCCAACAAAAACACAGTGTGTTCTGTGGATAATCCACAAGAAACCAGGACACAGATTCTGCAATGAGACGTTGTCATAACAAACCAAAAGCTAAATTCAATTCAAATGTTTTGGGGTGGAGATAGAAATCTTGGGCAAATAAAATTATCTGCAAGAGAAGATACAACCAGAGCCAAGCGAGACAATAAATTCTCATTTAAGTGATCTCTTCCCACAGCCAAGATTATCAGTTTTTATTTTTTTGCCAATGATGCAATCCAAGGTGTCCCAATTAAAAAAGAAATAAACGCGTTGGCAAGGAAAAGGAAGGACACCGATTTGTCTCGAGCTCCACTTAAAAAATAATCTTCTTATTGCTCGTATCAAAGTCGTTGGTCACTTTCTTTCTCCGTCGCTTGCTTGATATTCGCTCGGCCTGCTGCTTTGTTTTCAGCACACTCACATGTTCGCTGGCGGCATCGTGGCCCACAACATGAGAGAGAGAGAGAGAGAGAGAGAGAGAGAGAGAGAGAGAGAGAGAGAGAGAGGAGAGAGAGAGAGAGAGAGAGAGAGAGAGAGAGAGAGAGAGAGAGAGAGAGAGAGAGAGAGAGAGAGAGAGAGAGAGGAGAGAGAGAGAGGAGAGGAGAGGAGAGAGAAGAGAGAGAGAGAGAGAGAGAGAGAGAGAGAGAGAGAGAGAGAGAGAGAGAGAGAGAGAGAGAGGGGCAACATAAGGGCTTTTCAAGGCAAACTAATTGAAGACCAGACTGCTCAAATACAGCCACAGGACACACTCTCCCCGTCGCACACACATGTACACACAAGCCCATCACACCAGATGACTGCCTGGGAGCTAGGTAGCATAGCACTAGCTTCTCGCTCACCCTCTCTCTCTGCACAGGCCGCCCCCAAGACACACACATTTGTGGCATGCTAGTTCATCTTCACACACACACCTTCCATCCTGGGCCTGATGTGGCCCACGGCCCGGCTCAAACTGGCCTCGTCTGCTTCCCCTAATACACACACACATGCTAGGGGCCATAACCAATTGCCTTAATCTAATCCTTGCACTGGCCCTCTCACTTTAAGCAACATACAGAGTGCAGGAAATAGAGAGAGGGAGAGCCACAATACACCTGCTACATTTCAAAACGTCTGAAACGTCTAAACAACAGGAACACGGCTGAATCTCTTCTTCTTTCTCTTTCATTTGGCAAACAAAGAAAGTGTTCATCACAGCCAACATGTTGGGGAGTGGACCGACTGGCAGACTGGTCTCAGCTGTTTAAACCCCTCCTGCCCTCTTTATTTAAATACAGCCAGGGCCGCAGTGTCATCCTTCTCCGTGAAGCAATGACTATTGACCCAAAAAAAGTACATTTACTATCCTATCGTACAAAGAACAGCAGCAAACTTTCCGCCATTTTTAAATAAAAATGAACTGATTATCAAAACATTTGCCAATTAATTTTCTGCAGACAGACAACTCAATTAATTGCTTCAACTTAAATACAGCTGAATTTACGATTTGCATATTTTTCATTTCTGTTGTCAGCAGGGCTGCAAATAAAGATTATTTTCATTATTGACTAATCTGCTGACTATTTTCACTATTGTTGACTATGTCAAGAAATTGTGAAAAATGCTCATCACAATTCGCCAGAGCCCAAAGTGATATCTTTAAATTGCTTCTTTTATCTAACTAACAGTCCACAACCCAAATACTCTTCATTTACTATCATAAATGACAAAGAATAGCAGCAAGCCCTCACATTTTAGAAGATTAAACAAGCAATTTTCCACATTTTTGCTTAAAAAATGATAGAAACGATGAATCAATTATCACAATAGTTTTAATAATTTTTCTTGCGATC
>NW_024041039.1:4310431-4367431 GCF_014851395.1 Micropterus salmoides
TCAAAGTCAAGGAAAAGTGTTTAGGAAAGGACAGAGGATGGATTTTTTTTTACCATTACAATGTTTGTATTTAATGTGGACAAAGGATGACACTCTGTTGTTGATGACTGCATCTTCCTCTTCACCATTTCTCCTGTCCTAAGACTCACTCCAGTTTCTGTGGTACATTCGGTTCCATCACCTGGGTTTATCCTCATGAAGAATCTTTAGGGAAGAGAAAATTTCTTTTTCAACAACAAATATTTTCCATTCTTATGTAAAGTTAGTATTTACAGCAAAAATTTGTCATTTTCTGTGGGTTTTTCTCCTGTGGCATCCCGCAAGGCTCAATTCTAGGCCCTCTTCTCTTTTCCACTTGGCTCAATACTTAGGAAACATGGCATCTCTTTCCATTGTTATGCAGATGACAGCCAGATCTATGTACCTTTGAGTAAGGATGACACTCTCAGACCATTGTTTGCATTTGTAGAGGACATAAAGGCTTGGATGGCTCTCAACTTCTTAAGTTTTAATGAAAACAAAACGTAGGTGATGGTTTTTAACGGCACCCTTGGGACTCACTCCTCTCCTCACCTCGATCTAGGCCCCCCAGCTCAGAATATCACGCCAACCGTCACTGACCTAGAAGTCAAAATTGATGCAGATATGAAACCGGATAAACATGTTGGGTTAGTGATTAAATCTAGTTTCTTTCAATTAAGACAGCTGGCTAAGCTGAAACTGATTCTTTCTAAGCAGAATTTTGAGACCGTTATACACGCCTTTTTGACTACTAAACTAGATTACTGCAATGCACTTTTCATTGGGATGAGTGGATCGTCTCTCGCCCGTCTCCAGATGGTGCAAAACGCTGCAGCCCGTCTTCTAACAGGAACACATAAATATGAACACATCTCCCCAGTTCTACGCTCACTCCATTGGCTACCCATACAATTTAGGATAGATTTTAAACTTATTTTACTGACTTTTAAATCCTTGAATGGCCTTGCCCCCTCCTTATTTATCTGAGCTGCTTCATCCTTATACACCCACCTGTTCGCTCAGGTCAGTTGACAAACTTCTCCTGAGAGTGCCTAAAACCCCTCGCAAACTTAAAGGGGACCGTGCTTTTGCGGTAGCAGCTCCGAAATTGTGGAATGCCATTCATCTTACCATTAGACAGGCTTCCTCACTGTCTGATTTTAAACCTTGTCTTAAAACCCATCTCTTCCATCTGGCTTTTGACCTTTGAGGATGACACTTGGAGGAACTAATTTGTTAGTATTTAACGGTATACATTATATAACCTGTAAATTGATGTTTGCTTTTTTTAATCTTTGTACAGCACTTTGTGCAACTTCGTGATTGCTGTTAAAGTTCTCTGTAAATAAATTTTGATTGAATGTAAGGAAAACTACTTAATGTTAATTTTTACATCTTGAGGGTAATGAGATATTTTAATTTGTTTTCTATTCTATTGTGTCACACTACAATAAAACATGAACATGTAACATATTCACATTTATGTTAGTTGTAAGATGAACTGCATATTTAGAATAGGCCTATGTTAGTTATAAGCTACAACAAATAAGTGTACAACAAATGAATGCTAAAACTAGAAATGTGCCTAGCTATCACTAGTTTAATTAGTTTGCAATAATAATGCAATTAATCGAACTGACTTACAACTCTCCTTACATTAGCTAGCTTAATATCGATGTGAGCTAAACATTGCTCTGGACATAATACATTTGATTTTAAAACTCAAAGAGTCTTCTTTAAAATTAAACATCAACTCTGTTCACTTTGACAAAGTTAACGTTAAGCTAGTTTGAGTGCACAGACAATAACTATCTTTTTTTCAATTTCAATTTCATACTTTTGAATTCACTTTTCTGTTTTGTTTTTATCTTGGGTTTGTCGTCAGTAGTTCTCTGTCTTCACCACAGGTTAACTTCCACTGGTGTTGTCTTAGTTGTGTGTGCCTGAGCTTCCACCCAGGTGGTGGTGAAAGAAAGACAAAACTACTGATGCATCTGTGCCAAAACGGCAGTTAGGGAAAATATAGTAACATGTATGTTACTGTAACCATATACAGAGGTTTACTATAATTTTAAAATTTGAAACATCAGATTTTTTAATTACAGTGAACCGCTGTATATGGTGTCTGACGTCACCTAAAATTCCCATAATGCAATGGAAATTACAGTTATTTACTGGAAAGAGGATATACAGTATTATACTGGGTGATATGTGGTTAATAACTGTAGAAATTACAGCTAAGGAGAAGAATAACTGGACTGTTACTCAGTGGTCCAAAGTCTTTTTAGGTGAAAGTAAATTCTGCATTTCATTTGGAAATCCAGGTCCCAGAGTCTGGAGGACGAGTGGAGAGGCACAGAATCCAAGTAGCTTTAAGTCCAGTGTGAAGTTTTCACAGTCAGTGATCATTTGGGTGCCATGTGATCTGCTGGTGTTGGTCCACTGTGTTTTAAGTCCAGAGTCAATGCAGCGTCTACCAGGAGACTTTAAATCACTTCATGCTTCCAACTGCTGACGAGCTTTATGGAGATGCTGATTTCCTTTGAAGCAGGACTTGGCACCTGCCCACAGGGCCAAAACCACTAGCACCTGGTTTGCTGACCACGGTGTTACTGAGGTTTATTGGCCAGCCAGCTCACCTGACCTGAACCCCATAGAGAATTTATAGAGTATTGTCAAGAGGAAAGTGCGAGACACCAGACCAACAAAACAGACGAGCTGAAAGCCGCTATCAAAGCACCCTGGGATTCTATAACAACTCAGCAGTGTCACAGGCTGATTGTGTCCATGCTACACTGCATTGATGGAGTTTTTTGTGCATAAGAGAGTGCATAAATTAACCTTTTTCAGAACTTTTCAGAAGGTTGACATTTTTGAATTATTCATAACTTTATTCTATATAATATAATATTTTGAAATATGGATTTTTGATTTCCATGAACTGTAAGCTGTAATCATCGAGATAAAAACAAAAAAAAGGCCTGAAATATTTTACTTTATATGTAATGAATCTGGAGTATATGAAAGTTTCACTTTTTGACTTAAATTACAGGAAAAAATTAACTTTTTCACAATTGAGATGCTCCTGTATGTCCTGGAGTCTGGTGAAGCGTGCTCGGACTAAAGCCCCTTTCACTCTCTTCTAGAGGAAGGAGTTGAGCTCCTGTCTTTTAGAGAGTAAAAGATTGTTATTTTGCTGATCTGAAACATTCCCAGGTCTCTAATCTCATCCTCTAACTCCTGCACAGCACTCTTGATGTTAACTATGACAATAGTTGTGTATTCCTGACAAAACACTCTAATTTGAGCCTTTCCTACCTCCCACCTCTGAGTCAGGGAAAGAAAAACACATTTCAAAGATCTCCAGTAAGCCCAAAACTATTTTAAATTAACATCGTGTAATAATTTATCATTAAAATGTCAAACACGATTGTGGTTTTCCAGTGGAAGAAAGAGTCAGCTCCATAAAAACAAAACAATGGTCTGTAAAAGGAATTGGGATGATCTGTCAGGCTGCAGCGGCCTACAGAAACAGCCAGGTGGGCTTGGTCAGGCGGCTGCTCCTGTGGGCGCACACTTGTCTGCCCTCCATCAGCGCAGAGTACATCCCTGGCGGACATCATGTACTCTGTCAGTAAAAGAACCAGATACATAAAACCTGTCTAGTCTAGCTGCACTTACTCTACCATCTGATATTTTGTGATATAAGTGTCCTGCCTAGCTGAATGTTCCCCGGTCAAAAAGAAGTGCTCTTAAAGGCACTGAAAATATAATTCACATATTATATATGTTATATATTATTATTATTATTATATACACTTGTTATATTATATACATTCACTTATAATACATTTATACACCTAACATGCTTACTACAAGTACATTAAAGATATATTCTCCTGAGCTTTAACATACTTCTATATATGTATGTATGTATACTTTGAATAGATTGGTAATAAATATATACTTAATTAAACTTTTAATAAATATCTGTAACGGGTGTGGTTAGGGGAGTGTGAAGGACGACTCCAGATGGCTTCTTTTTACAATTTATTGGCTCTTGCAGAACACAATGCACATATTAATTTCCTTCTGGCTTCCTCTTACTGCACCTCTGCTTCCCTCAGCGGTACAAAACGAGACTGAGGGAGATGAGCACTACGGAAGCTTAGGAGGTACAAAAGGGATAGTGTGCAGCTAAGGACATTTCCACAGGAAAAAATAGCAAAAATAAAGATAAATAAAAACAACTCAATGAGATAAAATTCACAAATATTCAATAAAATCATTAAATGATAGATAAAATCCACAGATGCAAATTTGAAAATAACAATTATCAAAGGGCATTTTTAACTACGTTACATATGTTTAAATAAAAGCATATTTTTCACAACATTTTAGTCTATTATTAAAAATATATTTATTTAACTCTTGGTAAATACTATTTAGGTGTACTTTGTGGAAGTACATTGTTAAACAATTTAAAGTGGGTTAAAAATATATTTATGCCAAACATGAAAGTTAACGTGAGTTACAGTTGCACCTAGCTAAGCAAGCTAGCTAGCTCCGCACAGGGCCGTTAGCTCCGGCGTATCATCACTTCCGGGCACTTCCTGGTTGCAAAAACTCGACATGGCGCCGACCTATCGGCCAAACTCGAGGCTTCAAAATGGTGGTCCACAAACCAAATCAGAATCAAGGTTTTCAAATCGATGACCCAATCACACAGCGTGAAAGTCTGCTTCACTAAGTTAAGGTGTGAACTGTTGTTGAGAGAGGGAAGCTATTTCTGGCCAGAAATCATTTTGTTTCTCAGGTTTCCTTTGTTTTACTTTACCGACACGATGTGTCGACGCAGAGACGTCTTTCTTGGTAAGTTAATTATTGTTAGCAAGACAGCACAATTGTGTAAGTCAACTAAAGCTGAGCTCACTCTGGGTTTGGAAATAATTTCCTTGATGGATAGCTCTGGTGTACATCAGCTAATGCTAGCACGTGGATTAATATATTTATTAGCTAACGTTAGTTAGCATTTTAATAGCTTCATAATCGAGACAGCAACTTTCGTCCGCCTTAAACAGTGTTGGGAGTAACGCGTTACAAAAGAAACGCAATTAACGTTACAGTAATGTAACGTTATTGCTTTTTGCTGTAAGGCAGTTTTTAATGTTACTAACATTTTGGTAACAGTCAACTATATCAGTAACCTGTTGCTGGAATTTGATGCATGACATTTTAACAAGGCAGGACTGTGAATGTGTGTGTGAGTCCTCAATTCTGCTTTTGCACTGTTAAAATGACCAGTGAGGTCTTTATCACAGTAATAAATGCAACTAATGTGTTGCTGTCTGTGTGCTAAAGGTTCACATTTTTATAGTCTACCTTAATGCTCACATGTCCGTGTTTACAGGAAGTTATTGGTCACTGTAATCATTATTCCTGCCCATAGTCTGTAAAGACATCACACAGTTGTCATTTTTGTATAAGTTCATTCTAAAGTTTAGCTGAAGCTACTGTGAATCATCAGCTAAGCATCTGTGTTAGACTATTCAAAAGTGGATATCTTCTAAAGGTACACTGTTTTTTTTTAGAGACTTCTCTTCACTGCAACCATGGAGGGGGAATTATTACAGTGACCAATAACTCAGTTATAACCACAGTCTATGGTTGTAACAGCAATGTTAAAGTGTACACGCTTATGTGAGAATTGTTTTAAGACACGCTTGAAATAATGTTTTTGTGCTGCAATGCCTGACCACACGATATTATAGCATGTGATGTTATATAAAATACTGCTCAACTTTATGTCCATTTGTGTGGTCATAGATCCTGTATTCAACTTTTAAAAGTTGAACCTACCCTTTGCCAACTTTAACCAACTTAATGCTAAAGCCAGAGTTGGAATTTCCTGCCTTAGCTCAAGAAAATTAAATAAAGAATAATAATAAAGATTTGCTACAAATATAGAATTACAGTGTTTATAATGATACGCAAATGAAGAACTAAACTAGGTGGAAGTACTGGTCTAACTGAATATTTATTATATCTCATTTGCAACTGCATTTCTTTTCTTTTATAGCTTCCTGGGATCGTTGCCTCACTGCGATTGGCTTAGAGGCCACGAAAACCTCAAAGGACCAGCTGGACCCTCACAAGCTCAGTGTGTCTGGCTCCTGCACACCATCACTGTTTTTGCTCTCACTACATGTCAACGGGGTCAGACTAAATACACAAATATTCTTGTGAAAAAAGAATTTTATTTAAAATATTGTTATACATTACATTCATACATACAAGTATTTGGCTACTTTTTTACTTCACAAATTGACTGCTGTGTTAGAGGAGCCAGCTTTGTGCGCTCTCTTGATTTAAACTCTTGGGATTATGCCTGAGAACACAAAACAGATGGCTCTCACAAGATGTTTACAAATGTGTTTATGATTATTTTTCGTTCTTCTGTGACTTATGTCACTTTCAAAAACCTATGTCATTGTCAGAGAGAAGAGAAGAACAGGATCTATAATTATAAGTCGTTTTGGAGTCATTACTCCTAATTGATGACTCCAGCGACGTCCATGATTGTGATGCTGCAAAGATGGCGCTGTTGTTCCGCACGAAGATAGCTCTGTCTAATTCACCCAAAAATCGTTCAGTCACCCTGTTCCACGCTCTCGGTCAGATGTAAGTCAAAAAACTAGCCCGCTATATATACAACTGACTGCTAAAGCCACTCACAAACATCCGTTTTTAGAGAATAACACTGGACATCCCGAATACACAAACCCCCCTTTTCACACCTGTCTTCACCTTTTGGTAATCGACCCCCACCACCGCTAATAGAGGATAAGGCCGGACACGCCCTAATACAAACACCCATTTTCCCCCCATCTCTTTGTTGTTCAACCTCACTATGACCCCCAATTTTTTCTTTTTATTATTTTTTTGTTTTTATTAATTTTTTTAAAATTAATTTTTGATTAATTCATTTTTTTTATTAATCGCATGACAGCTAAAGACAGTTCAGTCAGGACGCTCATCAATGTTTTAACTGTTTGTTGTTAAAGTAGTTTTCAACAGGATTCAATAAGCACCTCTTTGTTTTATGTCCTAATAAAGAGTCAACTGTCTGTTCCTGTGAGCCTCGTGTGTTTCTGAAGTTTATCTGGTCATCATTAGGGGGTAAAACCTGCAGAGCTCTGCTGCTGTTGTTAACCACATTCGCACCACAACATTTCCCCTTTACATCACTGAAAAACTAAAATAACTGCAAAGATAAAATAAGGAACCAGCAACTTCCACTGGAAGTGTTTCAGCAGCTGAGTGTGTAGCCTGCCTGCAGTGTTGCCAATTTTGTCACTGAAATAAGGGAGAAAAAGTGGCCTGCTGCAGCAGTGCTGGTATATTTTTGTGTGAATATACAGTGTATTGTTTTAAGCAATTTGTCATAATGATAGCTAATCTCTTGATTAAATATTTGATAGGTTTAATAATTGTTATTTACAGCAGGTACCTTTAACACAGACCTTTAATTAGACCACTAGCCTACCTGTTACCTTTACTATTTGTCTAATACGAAACACTTGTGACTCTTGCTGCTCTGACAGAGATCACAGCTCTAACAGTGGACAGATGATGCAGCTGTGCAACAAGTCATATAATGGATGTCGCTTTAAAATGACGGCTCAGACGAAAGGACATCTCATTTCGTTAAATGCCTGTTTCCTCGACTCCTCTCTCCTCGATGGTTGCAACTCACAACATCACCACTAGATGCCAGTTTTTACACGGATTGATACGAAATTGAAGACTTTACTCACCTACTGCCATCTCCTCCAACATCGGCAGATTGTTGGTCACCTCCCGCTGTCGGTGGTGAACACCTGGATTTCTCCGTCGTTCCAGCGCTGAGCTACGAGGTATACTCTTGGGGCAGCCATCTAGCTGTCCCGGTCTGGTTTTGCCTCAAGCCGATACCTCTGCAGTTGGTAGATAGCTGTCAGCTGCCTCCAGCCAGTCCTCCGTACCTCATGCATTCCATGATATGGACCATCTTCTCGCTGTGCCTGACAGTCTTCCATCTCTGTGTTTGGCTAATGGCTAGCTCCAGGCTAACACTTTCAGCAACCGGCATGAAGCTCAAGTACTCTATCCCACAGCTGCTAAATCTCAACAACCGCTCCATTGGTCATATAATTAGAATATCATCAAAAAGTTGATTTATTTCAGTAATTCCATTCAAAAAGTGAAACTTGGATATTATATTTATTCATTCCACACAGACTGATATATTTCAAATGTTTATTTCATTTAATTGTGATGATTAAAACTGACAACTAATGAAAATCCCAAATTCAGTATCTCTGAAAATTAGAATATTACTTAAGACTAATACAAAAAAAGGATTTTTAGAAATGTTGGCCAACTGAAAGTATGAACATGAAAAGTATGAGCATATACAGCACTCAATACTTAGTTGGGGCCCCTTTTGCCTGAATTACTGCAGCAATGCGGTGTGGCATGGAGTCCATCAGTCTGTGGCACTGCTCAGGTGTTATGAGAGCCCAGGTTGCTCTGATAGTGGCCTTCAGCTCTTCTGCATTGTTGGTCTGGCGTATCTCATCTTCCTCTTCACAATACCCCATAGACTTTCTATAGGGTTAAGGTCAGGTGAGTTTGCTGGCCAATGAAGAACAGGGATACCATGGTCCTTAAACCAGGTACTGGTAGCTTTGGCACTGTGTGCAGGTGCCAAGTCCTGTTGGAAAATGAAATCTGCATCTCCATAAAGTTGGTCAGCAGCAGGAAGCATGAAGTGCTCTAAAACTTCCTGGTAGACGGCTGCGTTGACCTTGGACCTCAGAAAACACAGTGGACCAACACCAGCAGATGACATGGCACCCAAACCATCACTGACTGTGGAAACTTTACACTGGACTTCAAGCAACGTGGATTCTGTGCCTCTCCTCTCTTCCTCCAGACTCTGGGACCTTGATTTCCAAAGGAAATGCAAAATTTACTTTCATCTGAGAACATAACTTTGGACCACTCAGCAGCAGTCCAGTCCTATTTGTCTTTAGCCCAGGCGAGACACTTCGGACGCTGTGTCTTGTTAAGAGTGGCTTGACACAAGGAATGCGACAGCTGAAACCCATGTCTTGCATACGTCTGTGCGTGGTGGTTCTTGAAGCACTGACTCCAGCTGCAGTCCACTCTTTGTGAATCTCCCCCACATTTTTGAATGGGTTTTGTTTCACAATCCTCTCCAGGGTGCAGTTATCACTATTGCTTGTACACTTTCTTCTACCACATCTTTTCCTTCCCTTCGCCTCTATTACTGTGCTTGGACACAGAGCTCTGTGAACAGCCAGCCTCTTTAGCAATGACCTTTTGTGTCTTGTGTCTCTCCTTGTGCAAGGTGTCAATGGTCATCTTTTGGACAGCTGTCAAGTCAGCAGTCTTCCCCATGATTGTGTAGCCAACAGAACTAGACTGAGAAACCATTTAAAGGCCTTTGCAGGTGTTTTGAGTTAATTAGCTGATTAGAGTGTGGCACCAGGTCTCTTCAATATTGAACCTTTTTACAATATTCAAATTTTCTGAGATACTGATTTTGGGATTTTCATTAGTTGTCAGTTATAATCATCAAAATTAAAAGGAATGAACACCTGAAATATATCAGTCTGTGTGAAATGAATGTATACATTATACAAGTTTCACTTTTTGAATGGAATTACTGAAATAAATCAACTTTTGATGATATTCTAATTATACGACCAGCACCTGTATAACCTAGTTGTATCAACATATGTTTTTAGTCAACAACTGACCATCAAATCCATAGACTGTAGAGACTGTATATAAAGGTCAAATCAGATACTATTTAAACAATATTTACTGTCAGTTTTCACATAAAACTGAAGGGATGATAAATAATAACTACTCTAATAATACATTCTAAATTTAAGTAATATAAAGGCTGCATTTAAAAAATTTTTATTGTAAATGTGCATCTTGAAATAAATTAATTTGATTTGTTGCTCAATTTCAGATAAAATAAAATAAAAACTAGCTTTGAGTGATTAAAGTTCAGTCTCAACCAATTTCATAATTAACACTCAGCACATCTTAACAAATGCACAGCTTTAATGCCTCCTCTTTTCTTTCATTCCCTCTTATATGGCTACCACTTCCCTACTTTCTCTTGTTCAGTGAGAAACGTGAGCTCTACCTTGCATTGGTGATAAATGACACATTCTGGTTTTGAACGGCCCGTGCAACACATTCTCATTCCCGACTCGTCACATTTGACACTTGGTCGAATCCTTTTGGCTTTGCCTTAACTTTACATGTTCAAACTATCTCAACAGCAAAATGTCTCACTGTAATTATGCGGATGCCCCCAATCTCATCCAATCAAACAACACAAATGTGTCACAATATACAATATAGAAATACACCCAAAGTGAAGCGAGAATGCACAAAAATCTAGTAACTCAGGCCACTTGTTGACCACCTACTCTGACCAGCTATGAATGTTAATACATTTCACACGTCTTAAACTAATCTGCTGCAACATTGTGGATGCTTTACGTCCAAGCAGTTAAAGACAGTTCAGACAGGAAGCATCTCGATGTTTGAACTGTTTGTTGCAACCACGGTCAGTGACCCCAAAACCTTCCAGGGGTTGAAGTTTTCAATAGGATTCAATAAGCGCCTCTTTGTCCTAATAAAGTATCAACTGTCTGTTCCTGTGAGACTTGTGTGTTTCTGATGTTTATCTGATTATCATTAGAGGGTAAAACCATTTGTGACTTATTATGCAGTTTTTCCTTTTGCACTCATTACATTTTACACTCACCCATGAACTCATGACAGTCCTGATAATACTGATTATCACGTTTGCCTTGAAGTTTATGTTTATGTTTAGTTGGTACAATAAAACCGTTAAGCTTATGTCTGCATGAGCTTCCTCTCTTTGTTACAAGCAGGAGCCAACTTTTAACACTCCTGATCAGCAATATGAGATGCAGCAATCAGAGTTAACAATGTGTCCAGTCCCACTGTGTGATGTGACAATGACGTGTTTCACCTCCTAAAAGCAGAAGAGGAAGTTGAAGGTTAGTTAAGATAAACTTTTTTTAGATAGTGTTCATTAGAAAACAGACAGGATCCATGGTGATGGTTAACAGCACACATGAACAGACAAGTGAAGAGTCAAACTCTGGAAAGCTGGCGTTTCCCAGGGATGGTGCATGGTGCCGTGGGAAACAAAAGAGAGAGAGAACGGGCGGAGTTGGCAGCAGTCTTAAATACATCTCAGCCAGGCTGAACAGGTGAGCCACATCTCCTGACGACCCTGGCCTTGGTTCCACCGATAGACAGCCTGGAACTCACAAACACCAAACCAGCACAACACAACAGACACGGGTCGTCACAAGAGTTTGGGACTCTGTCAGTCACTGTGGATGAGAGAAAACTACATTTCAAAAATGTAAAAGTGAAAATTATAAGAGAGTTTTTGGCTGTTTGGACATCGACAAGAAATTCAGAGAGACTGAAATCTAAAACAGACTAAAAGTCACTATGAGGAAGTGACATCATCCTAACCACAGGAAGTAGCTGCAGTGTCTCTCTACTAAAGCACTAGTTTAGAAACTCAGACAGTTCTGAGCACGAGAACAAGAGACAGAAGAAGGAGAGACTCAGAGAATCATGATGGTTGAGTTCAAATGGATTTCTTTATTTCTTACAGCGGTGCTTCAGTTTACAGGTAAGAATACATATATCACATATATAAATGGAAGGCACATTGTAAAAAATAACTTGATCAATATTATTAAAGATTCTTTATTAGCTACATTTGATTTAACTAAGAAAACCAAATCTGTTGTTTCTAATGTGCTGAGTTTAGTGAACTCTTGGAAACTAAGGATAAAGAAATAATCGTCACTAACTATGAACATAACAGACATTTTCTCATTTCACTTTATTTTTCATCATTTTCTCAACAGCAGCAGCTGGAAAACTTCCCTCTCCTTCACTGTCAGAGTTGGAGATGACGTCACTTTGCCTTGTGAAAATGTGATAGACGGTCAGCAAAACTGTGAAAATACTACATGGATCTTTGATGGTTCAGGAAACACAGCAGCAGTAGAGCTGGTTAAACTTGGACAGATTGGTGAAAACACCAAATCTAAATCAGACAGACTGAGTGTTACAGAGAACTGTTCTCTGGTTATAAAGAAGGTCACAGTCGAGGATGTTGGACGTTATGACTGTCAGCAGTTCAAATCAGGACAACAACAAGCTCCAGACTCTCTGGTTTATCTGTCTGTTATTATCAGTGAGTATTTCCATCATAATGTTTTCAGCTCAAACTGTCTTGTTAGAACAATATACTGAAACATTACAATAATTATGATCACAGTGATGAAGTTAACTTTACTCTTGTTTTTGTCTTTCTCTTACAATATCTCTGACAACTAAATCAACAACAACAGGTCCAACAACAATGACTACTAAACCTACAACAACAACTAAACCTACAACAACAACTAAACCTACAACAACAACTAAACCTACAACAACGACAACAACTAAACCTACAACAACGACAACAACTAAACCTACAACAACAACTAAACCTACAACAACGACAACAACTAAACCTACAACAACGACAACAACTAAACCTACAACAACGACAACAACTAAACCTACAACAACGACAACAACTAAACCTACAACAACGACAACAACTAAACCTACAACAACAACAACGACAACTACACCTACAACAACAACTAAACCTACAACAACAACAACGACAACTAAACCTACAACGACAACTAAACCTACAACAACGACAACAACTAAACCTACAACAACAACGACAACAACTACACCTACAACAACAACTAAACCTACAACTAAACCTATAACGACAACTAAACCTACAACAACAACAACTAAACCTACAACAACAACAACAACAACAACTAAACCTACAACAACAACAACAACGACAACAACTAAACCTACAACAACAACTACAACAACGACAACAACTAAACCTACAACAACAACTACAACAACGACAACAACAACAACAACTAAACCTACAACAACAACTACAACAACAACGACAACAACTAAACCAACAACAACGATAACTAAAACAACAACAACAACTGAAAACACCTCAAAATCCGTTACAGCCACAACAACCAAAGATCCTTCAACAAAACAAGGTAGTAACTCATCTTTCTCTTGAGCCTGTCTGTCTTCCTGTCTGTCTCTTTCTCTCTTCATACTAAACTTCCTTATTTACTTTTTATTAGAGTCATTAGAGTTTTGTTGGCATTTTAATGGCAAAAGACAACTTTTCTTTAATTAAGTCACTTTTTGGAAAGACAAAACTGGCCGTTCATCATAGTATGAAAAAGAAAATAGGAAGTGATAAAAATTATTATTGTTTTATTGATCATTGATTCTCTCTCTCAATTTTCAGTTTTCAATTTCAAAATGGCTTTATTAGCACAACAGAATAATGTTCATACTACCAAAGCAACAGTAATACAATAAAAGAAAACACACCAACAAACATTATGACTATAATAACAATAATAACATTGTCGCTATAGTAACGGTATGATGATTTCATATTTGTGTTCCTCTGGTTGTCTTCAGGTTTTGGCATGTACGTGTATATTTAGCTGCAATTATTTCACATCTTTGTGTTTCACCTAGTAGGTATGGAAGTTTTCCTTTATAGGTTTCAGTAATTTGTAGTTTTCTCTTAGATCTTTGTGTTTTTCACATGTTGTGAGGAAGTGTTGTTCATTTTCTATTTCCTGTGATGTACAAAGTGAGCAGATCCTTTCCTCTGTCAGAAGAAGGTTTGGCTCTATGGCTAGGTTATGATCACTGAGTCTGTACATGGTCAAGGTTCTCCGTAGTTTGTTTGCTGGGTATGTTAGTGAGGTATTTTGCTAATGTAATGCTTCTGTTTAAGGCCAAATAACACTGGAGTTTGTTCTGATTCTGAGTGTTTTTCTGCCAATGTGTGATGTATTTTTCTTTATGTGTATTTGCTATTCGGTCTAGAGTGATCGTGTGTCTGTTGTCCTGAGGATCTGTGAGGCTCGAGGGAGTGTAGCCTCAAAATTAACTGTTTTAGGGAACTCCAATCTGGCTTTGTCTCCTGGCAGGTCAGGGCTTTGTGGTATTTGGGTTGCTTGATTTTAGATGGTTGTAGAATTTGGTAGCTCTTTTTTGGATTCTGATTATCAGTGGGTATTGGTCTAGTTCTGCTCTGCAGACGTTGTTTGGGGTTTTTCTTTCTACATACAAAATGCTCTTACAGAATTCTGTATGAAAAGATTCAGTTGGGAGTTTCTCCCATTTTTCAAAATCTAGACCTGTGAGTGGACCCCATATTTACCTCCCATAAAGGACAATTGTTTGAAAAGATCGATGTGAAAATCTTTAGTCATATCTAAATTAGTATGTAAATTTATATTTCTTGATGACGTAGACATTGCTTTGTCCCTCTTTCACAGCCATGTTGAAGTTTCCTGTTGTGCTCATGTTTAAGCCCAGATATGTGTAATTTTTGTGATGCATTGTCATGCAGGATAAGTGTCCTTCTTTATGTCGGGGATAGGAGGACTAAGTCATCTGCACATAGAAGGCATTTAATCTGTGTGTCGTGCAGTGTAAGGCCAGGTGCTGGAGATTTTTCTAGAGATTTTTCTAGTGTTTTTGCAAATTTGTCAACATGTACGGTATATTGGAGAGAGTTGGACTCAAATTACAACCCTGGCGTAAGCCACGCGCTTGTGAATCATATTCTGCATGTTTATTACCAATTTCCACCAAACATTTGTTATTTGTATAGATTGACTTTATGATGTCATATGTTTTCCCTCCAACACCACTCTCAAGCTGTTTTTAGAATAAACCATCTCTCTCTCTCAGCCGTGGGTGGAGATATTCTCTTATTCAGTCAAATGTGTTCACACAAATAAAATACCAAATAAGATGATTTTAATTCTCTTTCCAGATTTGCTGCTCAAGGTGTCTCTGGGAGTTGCCGCCCTGTTAATAGTTGTTATTGTTGCTCTCATCATATGGAAGAAAACTAAAGGTGAGAGCAACCACAGATATTATAAACAAGAAGTTTTGATGAACCTGGATTTTTATTGTTGAAGCTAAAGTCGACTCTCTTTTGTCTCTTCAGGAAAAAAAACCCAGATGGATGAAAACACTGTGAGTTTTACGGCTGAGTAATCAAATGTTTCTACAGTTATGACAGAGCTGAATCAGCTGCTCTCTGACAGAGTCATCCAAATCTAAACAGCCTTCACAGAGCCAGTGTTTGACCACATGGAAGTAGACTCTGTTTGTTTGTTGTTTTCAGGGACGGAGCTTAAACCCTGCAGTGAGTCCAGAAAGCAGTCAGGACACGGTGAGATCTCACACTACACCCAGGACAAAGTTACACTCACTGTTTTTAGATTTGTTGTTCAAAATGTAGCTCTATGAGACACACAGTGACTCTTGAATCTAAGTTCTTTCTGCAAGAGAAGAAGTGGGGAGTCTGATGATGCAGCTGGACGACACCAGAACAGACCAGAACACAATCAAGTCCACATGTTACTGAGCAGCCATTATGTTGTCTTCTCTGTGTAGGCTGATCCTGAAGATGGTGTTTCCTACGCCTCCATCAGCTACACCAGGAAGACCAACAGTAAAGGCCGGGTAAGCTGTCTGATTGGTTCTAGTGATGATGGCAGTGAATGAAAACACTTCTCTCATTTAATGTTGTGTAATTTCTGTGTTGTGCTGTTTGTCTCTTTTCCAGGTTCTGGGTAAAGATGGCGATGATGAAGATGATGCAGTGACCTACAGCAGCGTGAAAGCTTCCTCTTCTTCTGCTGGAGCCTCAGCTGATCCCAGCGACCTCTACGCCACCGTCAACTAACCAAACAAATAAGAGACCACAGTGTAGTTACAGCTCATATCATTACAGGTCATTTACACTGAGAACTGATAAATGTTTTATTATTTGAATTATTTTAGGATAATATATGGGACATTTAGCTTGATGAACTTGCTGTCGGGCACTTTAATGTGCTAGTGCTGTGTTGTAGTTAGTATTAGTTTTTACTGTTATTTCTGTATCAGCTGTTATTGTTTGATATGCAGTCATTTTAACACCTATATCTCTGTTCAGGTTATTGTTTATGTTCTGGTATGAAAGTAATTAAATGTCAATCAGAAGCAGAAAGGTGGGTCAGCGAAAAGACGGTAAACAGCTTCGATTCAGCTGTAGGCTACATGTTAC
Organism: Micropterus salmoides; assembly: GCF_014851395.1. Taxonomy (NCBI): domain Eukaryota; kingdom Metazoa; phylum Chordata; class Actinopteri; order Centrarchiformes; family Centrarchidae; genus Micropterus; species Micropterus salmoides. The sequence goes on from NW_024041039.1 coordinate 4,326,801, forward strand.
CGACCAGCTTGGTAACATGGCCTGGAGCAAGAGTTTCATAGTGGTGAGTTATTAATCTGTAACAAAAGTATCTTTCATCCATAAAGTTATAACTGAGCTCTGTCTCTACATCACAGTAACAACTTTATGTCCATTGACTGCTTGGAGGGTAGCTAGTGTTTGGAAGGGAGAGAGCTGTGTGCTGCAGCCCACTGTTTTTCCACCGGCGTTTTTGAGGGTGTGTTGGACTAGTCGACACGTATTTTCTTGTGACATCACAAGAAAGGGAAGAAAAGGCTGGACGATCTGTTTTCAGACTGTTCAGAGCAGAGTTTTCTGTGGGAGATGGGAACTCCCTCTGGGCTGGACTTTTTCACTTTGCAAACCTGTTACATGCACAAAAAAAAAGATATAACTCAATAAAGGAGAGGGGAAAAGCCAAAAAACATAATACCACCTCTTTAACTTCCTCTTCATCTTTTTAGAATGTGAAACATTATTGTCACAAATAAAAGGCAATATAAAGACAAAGGTCAGTTTTACTTGAAACAGGCAGGCAGGGTCAGAACACCAGGTAATAATGCTGCATTTGACACATGAAGTTGGATTTTGTTCCTAGTCGGAAATTTCAACTGGAACGCCGCCTTAAGGAGGCAGAGTGTTACACACTTCTCTGCGCTTCCATTTCAGCTTTTACCAAAACTCCATAGTGACGGCGTCTGCCCCCAAGCAGATGCTGAAAACAGTAGAAGTATTGGCTCCGACACTGTGGAACGCTCTTTCTTTAGACTTACGTTCCTCAGTCTCTTCACGCCTTTAAAAAGCAGCAGCAGACTCTTTTCTTCAAACTGCCCTTTGTCTCGCCTCGTGCTGTTTAGTGTTTGTAAGTCACTTTTACTATAATAAACCAGACCACCATCTTTCTCTGACCTTAACCAGCTGCTGCCAGAGTCTAAGTCAAGTTTAATAATACTGAAAGCAGATGTTGTATTTTGCAAGATTGAAGAACAAATCAGGGAACATTTTACTGTTACGTTCAATATCAAAATTTTTGTGACTTTACTTTTTTACAGTGTGTTACCAGAAACTAAATCCAGTCTGTGTTACGTTTCCTTCAACATGTGTTTACTGTGGCACATTAGTTGTAAACAAACTTAATTTCTAGGAGACAAGTTAGAGCAGTGAGAATGGACATTTTGTGAGTATAAACCTTGAAATGAATAATATCTGCATCTTCATACGTTCAAACAGGAATCTTTCAAGAAGGTGAGAAGAGAAGATGTAAATGTCACAAAGACACAACTAGTTATTTAAGCAGAGTGTTTTTATCTGCTTTAAAACACGTCTGGTTGTTAGACCGGTTCAGAAGCAGCTCTGCATGACGACTGTTGGAGCCTTTAGATCTTTTTTACAGCAGACATGTTTAATTGTCAGGACTCTGAAACTGAAGCAGCTAAATGGAATCCAGCTATCATTATTTTTTATTTAAATCTGTGTTTTTCCTGCTGTACCGTGTCAAAATGTCTTCTGTGGAAAAACCTGTTATGTGGGTTTTGTTCAGGTTAGTATTGAATCTGGATATTTTCCCCTTCAGGCCAGTAGGGGCTGATTAATGTTATTGTGCAGATCCTGACTGTGACATAATATAATGCACCTGTGAGTTGTTTCTAGATCGAGGAAAGTTTCATCAACTGCAACAAGTCAACCTTCAAGTTCTCTGCATCTCGTACTGCTGCAGGTTAGTTTCTGTCTACTGAAGCTATCAAATATCAACAAGCCAGTAGGACCGTTTGCTGAAAATAGTCCATAACTAATGCACAATTTCCTCCTAAGTCCGTGTGTGAAGTATAATTCATCTGCAGTTGTTCACATTGTATGATGAAAAGAGCCAGTTTAGGGGGTATTTCCTAATTTCATTGTCCTACTTGCGCTAATGCAAATGTTTTGTTGTTTTGCTGTATGCCATTAATTGTGTGGCCTGTTTTATTTTCTATGGTTTTGTCCATTATATATGTTTTATGTATGTATATATGTATGTATGGGTTTTTGTTGTTGTTTTTTATTACGTCTTTTTCTGTATAACTTGTCCAGCACTTTGGTCAACTCTGGTTGTTTTTAAATGTGCTTTATAAATAAACTTGACATGACTTGACTTGAATACCTTGTCTGTGGTCCGCTGGCAGAACACCGGCTGCTTTCTGATTAAATACAGTCGTGCTGTTGCCGAGGCGACATAAGTTTAATTTTACGGTGGACGGACGGTAACATTACAGAGTTGATGTTTCCTTTAGCTTGAAATAATCACATACTTTGGACACTTTCTTCTTCATCCCTGGGTTTGCAAAGTGGGGGAAGAGAGAGAAAATAGCTCTCTCTTCCCCCACTTTGCAAACAGCGGCATCATAATGACGCCGTGTTCACAGCGTAAGCGTGATGTGCGACAGTAATAAATGTCCGTGTGAAACACTGTGCTGTATAGTTATATCGATTAAACGAAGCATCGATGCATTTTATTAATCAATGAATCATTTCAGCCCTAGTTCAGGGTCTGCTGACTCAACTGTGAACTCAGTTTCAAAACATCAACAGTAAACTGGGAGGAACATTTTGGATTTGGGGTACCACATAAACACTCCCTCTCTGGTCAGTCAGCTGGAGGAACATGTGACAGTTTGGGGTAGCCTCCTTTTGGTTTAATATACTTTATTTATTTTCTTTGACTTTAATTATTCAGTTAATTTCCTTCAGCATGTCCTTTACCACAAAAACACTTCCTCTCTCAGTGGCAGAAACAGGTAACAGTAACTGTAAAAGTCATTTGGTTTAATGTTTATTATTTGTTTATTGTTTATTAATGTTTATTATTATTTCCTGCCACCAGGGGGAGCCATGGCGCTGTCACTTTGGCTGCACCAGAGTTGATTTAATCAACTCTGAAAGGAGAATTATTGTATTTTGTTTGGTATTTACACTTTTCCTGCATCAGTTGTGAAAATCTTTATTTTCTGCAGCCAGTTCAGAACACAGCAGCTGGATTTCAGCTTCATTTAACAGGAACATTACATTTACTCATTTTGCAGAAGCTTTTATCCAAAGCAACAACAACATACAAGCATCAACAGAGCATCAAATACAGCACGAGAACTACAACTGACAATACATGGAAGAGCTAATAGCAAATATCGCATCAATGGGCTAAATAAGGGAAAGAAGTTAGAGTTAACAAAAAGTGCAATCCTTACAGGATAATTGTGGGGGACAGAAGAAGAAGAGCACAGGAAGTGCATGTTAAAGGTTAGAGGTTTTATAAGAGGAAGTGTTTCTGCAGAGTTTTCAGGGGCTTCTTGAAGTTAGAGAGGGACGCCCCTGCTCTGATGGCGTGTGGTAGCTCGTTCCACCATCGTGGTGTCACAGATGAGAACAGACAGGACTGGGATTGCTTTGTGTAGGAAGGGATGGCAGAGCCAGGCGGCGTTCGTTGGAGGAGCGCAGCAGCCGAGTAGGAATGTAAACTTGTATTATGGAGTTTAGGTAGATGGGTGCAGACCCAGTAGTAGCTCTGTATGCAGCATTAGGGGCTTGAATTTGATGCAGGAGGCCACGGGGAGCCAGTGGAGGTCACTCAGTAATGCAGTGACATGAGTCCTTTTGGGCTGATCAAAAACAAAACGCGCTGCTGCGTTCTGAACCATTTGTAGGGGTTTCACCGCACAAGCTGTTATACCTGCTAGGAGGGCATTGCAATAGTCGAGGCGAGAGATAACCATGGTCTGTACCAGAAGCTGGGTGGCGTACTGAGTGAGGTAGGGGCGGATTTTCCTGATGTTGTATAGAGCAAAGCGGCACGACCGAGAGACAGCAGCAACACGGTCTGAAAAGGACAGCTGGTCATCAATCATGACCCCCAAGTTTCTCACCACCCTGGTTGGAGTGATGGTTGAGGAGTCAGTTTGTAGCTTGATGCTGTGGTGGATAGAGTACTTGGCTGGAATGACCAAGGATCATGTGATTGACTGTGTCAAAGGCAAACAGGATAAGAACAGGATTGGGCTGCAGCTTTAGCTGACCTTAGGGCTTCTGTTACAGACAGAAGAGCCGTTTCAGTAGAGTGGCCTCTCTGAAAACCAGACTGATATGTTTCTATCTAGGAGGTCATTCTGTGAGAGGAATTCTGAGACCTGTTTGAAGACGGCCCGTTCAATAGCTTTGCATAAAAATGGTAGAAGTGAAACTGTCCGATAGTTCTCAACTTCAGTAGGGTCGAGTGAGGGCTTTTTGAGCAAGGGTTTAACCTGAGCCCTTTTGAAAGTGGTCAGGAATGTTCCCGAAGCCAGAAAAGTATTTATCGCACCACGTAAGGAGATTTGGCTTGGAGGAGATTTGTAGGAATCGGGTCCAGTGGGCATGTAGTGGGACGGCTACGAGTCCGGAGTTCTGATACTTTGCTCTCCGTGAGAGGAGTAAACGAGGAGAGTGAAGTGCCATTGACCTGGGAGGACAAAGGAACAGATGTAACAGGACTGCTACATGTTAGTCTTGGTGTTTCCTGAGGGGGAAAATGGCGCAGAAGGGGGGTTATTCTAACTTTGGACAGGTTTGTGCGGCGGTGTTCATGAGAGAGAAAGAGGGAGCAAGTGAGAGGAGGTGCTGCATGAATATGTGCTCCTCAATACAAGCTCCTCCATCAAAAATGATTTTAAATACACCTAGTAAAAAAATTAGAAAATCAATATGTGGCGGTCAGCGTTGATAATTATCCAAATTATAGGCTAATTATGGGAAACTCTGCTTTCACTACGACCCCCCTTCACCCCAAACAAAGCATCTCTCCCGACTTTGTAACTAGCCTAATATTTTATTCATAACAGCAGCAAGGAGTCTATTTTTGTTATGGCAGAAAATTGTGTTTTCCACAACAGTTTTTACAGAGCATATAGCCGAGGCCTAACGTTTCTTAGCACCACCGGCTGAAATAAAAAAAATAAAGCAAGTAAATCCCGACTTTTAAACAGCTGTTTTTCTGCACATGTAGCCTGTTTATAAGAGCAGTTACAAAACGTTACATTAACGCCACTCTCTCTATGATGTATGTGAGTGTAAAGTCCATCATATGTGTTACTGGTGTTTACTGCAGCCTCATGATGCCCAAGACAAATTTCCCTCAGGGGACAATAAAGTAGATCTTATCTCTCTCCCTCGTTCTCCTTTCTTCCTTTAGTTTTTGGCTAACAGCTGACATGAAAAACAAAGTCTGGTGCTGCTGACCTGCCACACAGTCGTGGATTCACGTCAAGGATAGTGCGTTCAGTAACGAGTACGGCAGCGATACTTACATTAGTAACTGTAATGATATTACTGTTTTAGAAAAGTAATTAGTTACACTAGCCTACTAGTTACTGGGAAAAGTAACATTATTACAGCCCAACACTGGCCACGGGTGGGACTGGTTCTGGCGAGCAGGTTTGGTGGATAGAGGACACAGGCTATCCAGGCATGAGCTCAGTGTAGAGCACAGAGATTGTGCGGCATCATTGACCTCGAGTGAGGAAAATGTGAGGGGAGGTAGAGCGGAGGCTACCGCTGAGGCAAAGTGAGTGGGAGACAGGTTGTGGCGGTGTGAGACATAAGGTGCTGGAACAATGGGCTGTTCCTGTAGGCGGATGAAATAGTGGTCAGACATGTGTAGAGGTGTGACTGTAAGGCATTCGGTGGCACAGTTTCAGACAAGAACGAGGTCCAGCACCTTGCCAGCTTTGTGCGAACCCGTGTTAGATCAAAGGACTGAATCAGAGACAGGAAGCCTGCTGAGTTTGATTTGTATCAGTGAATGTTCATGTCAACGAGGACAAGTAACGAACAGTCATGTTCTGGGACTGAAGACAGCAGCGTGTCCAGCTCGTCCACAAAGTTACCCACTTGTCCTGGTGGACGGTCACAATCACAGACCTTTACCGGAACGGACAGCAAGTCAGCATGATATTCAAAGGAGGCAAACTGATTTGGGGGAAGCAGCTGTGTGAATTTTCCATTTGGAACGAGCATTTAACTCTAGTAACAGTCTCCTCTTTATTATATCTGATAACAATATAAACTGCAAATAAAGAAATGTTCACCACTTTAGTCTACATTGTGTTTGTGATTCCTTCATGTACTAACAGTGTCATAATGGAAAGTGAATATTCTTTACTATGAATGTTCTGCCTCTACTAGTAGAACCACCTCCCTCCTCTTGTCCCCTTCTAGTAGTAAACCTTCCCTCTGGAGGACCTCTAACCTTCCAGTGTCATGTTACGTCAGGCAGGGAGCAGATAAAGCAAGGATTCAGACAGAGTGCGAATTATACAGTGACAATCGAGGGGTCAACTTTTTTTCCAGGTCGTAAAGGAAACAGCAGGTGTTTGCCTCAGTGAACTGAAGTCTTATCCTGCATTCAGACCAAACATATTTAAAAAAGCAAATTTAATCTTTTCAACGCTTTAACGCGAATAAACACAACTCACCATTACTACAGCTGTATGAAACCAAAGTAAACATTTTGTTGGGATTCAATTGCAATAAACTAAACTAAATAAATCAAACTGTTTGATTTGTTAAAGATATGAATTCATGCTTTCTCAGGTCTGACAGCAAGTCAGCAGGACAACAACTTCTAAAAGGTTTGTTTTCTGAATGGAGTTTGGATCGATCAGGGCTTTGCTACGCTAATTTGTTCACAGTAAAGTACAACAATAGCTGGAATAAAATTACAGACACATATTTTCTGAACTCACCAGGTAGTTCAACCTTCTCGCTTTCTTTTCTCCAAGTAATGCAGTGTTTTCTGTTCATTTATTCATTTATTTTAGCTTTTATCCAAAGCGACTTACAATTGCTATATATGTCAGAGGTCGCACGCCTCTGGAGCAACGAGAAGTGTCTTGCTCAGGGACACAATGGTGGATGGGTCACAGTGGGGGATTGAACCAAAGGCAAGTGTCTCAGCCACTGCTCCATCACCCCTTCTAACAACAACAGTGAAACCAGATTTGCACGGAAGCTAGCTGCTGAGAAGCTCCAGTGAAGATAAATCAACGTTGTCATCCGCAAAACTAAAGTGAAAAGCTAATTTAATAAAAGCAGTTTACTCCGAGCTCCTCCCACGGGTAAACGGCGTAGTTGTCAGAGTGTAATCCAAACCGACCGCAGGTGTTTATTTGTCCAAAAGCTGCAGCGCTGCATTTGGGTCTGTCCTCAACTTCTCCAAGTGTAGCAGCTCTCCGCCGACCAGCGGCATTTCAATCCCCCGCTCTGCCCGGCCCTCTCCACACAACGCTCTGAATCTGTCGGTGATGTCAGGATGATCTCAACGCTGATAGGCTACAGCGACTTAGCATCATGCGACTTTCTCGCTCGAGTTGAAAATGTTCAACTCACGCAAAGGCCTTCTCGTTGCCGGCAGCGCCCTCTTCGCACCCCCCGACAGGAAATCGCAGCGCTATGTGTCTTTGCATTGACTTTGTATGTAAACGCAGCGCCCACAACACTCACTTCGCTTTTGGTCTGTAAGCACCTTTACAAAGTTACAATCTCCTTGTTTGTTTAACGTAATGTCTGCAGTCTGTAGATGAGGATGAATCAAGTTCACCAGTTCATGGGTGCCACAAACAGGAGTCACCAAGTATTGTAGAAAGTCAGACCCACACAATGCTGAACCAGAACCAAAGACACTATCATAAAATACAGTCTGCATTATCATCTCTAATTCATAATTCTTATCATTTCAAGTTTTAACTTTCAACTTACTCTTTTCTAAGCAAACATCTCATTTCCTCTAGCTCATGTTAACTGTGAATGAAATGTAATCTGCGTTCAATAAAGTAGTAGTCATACATGTGAAACAACAAACCTGGATTTGAACATTTTTCAGTTACCTAGCCAGGTAAAACTCCCAAATTCCAGAGTGAAAACAAATGGCGTGCTTATTGTAAAACACAGGCGAGCCAACACTAGACAAAAAGGAATACACACACTTAAATACCCAAGAGAGGTGGAGGAAACGAGACACAGGTGGAAACAAAAATCAACTCAAGGACAGGAAGTGAACTGACAAAGACCCATGAGGAAGGATTTAACAAAAGAAAACAGGAAATCACCAAACTCACAACCAAAACTAGGACATCCAGGGGTTAAAGTAGTTTTCATCAGAATTTGATAAACGCCTGTTTGTCTCATGTCCACATTCTCACCAAAACACTTCCTATTCAGCTCAGTCAGGAGAGACTTAAATGAAAAAGAGGCTTAAAGAGGAATTAAAAGGAAAAGGAACAGGAGAGTTTAAGAAATGTGAGAGGGATGTATGGCCTACCTGGTGGAGGGGCTGTGACCACAGAGGCCAGAACCAGAATGGATGTGAAGGGCTCAGTGGGATCACTGAAGACTGCTTGATCCACCAGCTGCTGGAGCGAGAGAGGGAGGGAGGCCTGGAGCTGGAGTGATGCTGCAGTCTTTTATCTGGTCGGGGTCCTCCAGGAGAGAAAAGACAGTTTGAAAGTTTGACAGCAACAATATGATTGGCTCACAGAGGTTGTGGCAAATTCTGATTGGTTTAACTGAAAGAATGAACGCCCTCAATCTAATGACGGAGTTGGAAGCAGAAAAAAGGAAGAGAGGGGGCGGGGGAGAAATAGAGTCAGCATGAACGATGTCTTCCTGATTCAACTTCTGCTGAGCTTCAATTCTCAGAAAAAAGAGCTGCAAAGATAAAATGAGGAACCAGCAGATCTCAGAGCAGTAAAATATCATCTTATCTGTGTTCTTCAGCAGCTGCTACAGTATCACCATATTGCACCATGGACATCAGGAGTCAGATTCTGGTGGGAGAGGAGTTTGACTCTTCACCTGTCTGTTCATGTGTGCTGTCAAACATCACCATGGATCCTGTCTGTTTTCTAATAAACACTATCTGAAGAAAACAAGTTGCATCATTGCAAACATTTATTTTAACTAACAATCTTCACACCTTCAGCTTCCTCTTCTTCTTCTTTTCGCTTGGTGAAACACGTCATTGTCACAAATAGACCTGAATGAACAAAGTGTGAACTCTGATGGCTGCATCTCATGTTGCTGATCAAGAATTTGGGGTCTCTGTCAGTCACTGTGGATGAGAGAAAACTACATTTCAAAAATGTAAAAGTGAAAATTGTAACTGAGTTTTTGGCTGTTTGGACATCGACAAGAAATTCAGAGAGACTGAAATCTAAAACAGACTAAAAGTCACTATGAGGAAGTGACATCATCCTAACCACAGGAAGTAGCTGCAGCGTCTCTCTACTAAAGCACTAGTTTAGAAACTCAGACAGTTCTGAGCACGAGAACAAGAGACAGAAGAAGGAGAGACTCAGAGAATCATGATGGTTGAGTTCAAATGGATTTCTTTATTTCTTACAGCGGTGCTTCAGTTTACAGGTAAGAATACATATATCACATATATAAATGGAAGGCACATTGTAAAAAATAACTTGATCAATATTATTAAAGATTCTTTATTAGCTACATTTGATTTAACTAAGAAAACCAAATCTGTTGTTTCTAATGTGGTGAGTTTAGTGAACTCTTGGAAACTAAGGATAAAGAAATAATCGTCACTAACTATGAACATAACAGACATTTTCTCATTTCACTTTATTTTTCATCATTTTCTCAACAGCAGCAGCTGAAAAACTTCCCCTCTCCTTCACTGTCAGAGTTGGAGATGACGTCACTTTGCCTTGTGAAAATGTGATAGACGGTCAGCAAAATGTGAAAATACTACATGGCTCTTTGTTGGTTCAGGAAGCAGATCAACAGTAGAGCTGTTTGAACATGGGCAGATTGTTGAAAACGCCAAAGCTAAATCAGACAGACTGAGTGTTACAGAGAACTGTTCTCTGGTTATAAAGAAGGTCACAGTTGAGGATGTTGGTCATTACACCTGCAGAGTGGCCCAATCAAGACAAGTTTTAGACTCTCTGTTTCTTCTGTCTGTTATTAACAGTGAGTATTTCCATCATAATGTTTTCAGCTCAAACTGTCTTGTTAGAACAATATACTGAAACATTACAATAATTATGATCACAGTGATGAAGTTAACTTTACTCTTGTTGTCTTTCTCTCACAATATCTCCATCTTCACCAGTGACTGAACGTAAGGACGCTGATAAGGTGACGTTAACCTGTTCTGTGTTGAAACATGGACAGTTCTGTAGACACACAGTGAAGTGGCTGTATGAGGGTAAAGATGTGGACAAAGATAACAAAGACATGAAGACATCACAGGCTGACTGCTACGCCACTGTGTCTTTCCTGGATTCTCATTTTAGTTACAAATCAGAGTCTAACTTGAAGTGTGAAGTGACAGATGGTTACTCTGGAAAAGTGCAGCTGTTCACCTTCAGCCCTCAGTCCTCAGGTGAGAAAACAGGTGAGAATATGCTGAGCTGTTCAAGATGACTAAAACCACCAAAACATTTATTTATTTGATGATTTTTAAGATGACATTATTCTTTCTCATTTAGTGACAGCAGATGGTAAACATGACGGATTTTCTAACTGAACAGTTTTTTGGGTTGTGTTAATTTATTCATGCAGGTGACGCACAAACAACAACACAACAACAACTACTGAAAACACAAAATCAGTTACAGCCACAACAACAACTAATGATGCTTCAACAAACTCTAGTGTCAGCCTCTATCTCTCCCCATAATAAACCTCATTATTTTACTTTTATTTTATTCATTGTCTAATTTTTTGTTTTGCATGTTTCTACTTTTAGGCATTTTTATGGCAAAACATAAAATAATCAAAGCCTCTTTAATTAAGTCACTTTCTGGAAAGACAAAACTGACCATTCATTGTATAAAACAGAAAATGGGAAGTGATCGAGAAAATTATTATTGATATACTGATTTTAATTGTATCTCTCCTCTTCTGAAGTCTGAATGTCAGAGCGACACTCAGCTGTGGGAGGAGATATTTTCTTATTCAGTCAGACGTCTTCACACAACACAAAATAACAAAATAAGATGTCCTCTTTTATAGTCTTTCCAGGTTGGTGGTGGTTTGTTGCAGTTGCAGCTCTCTTAATAACTGTTGTTATTGTTGTTGCTCTCATCAGATGGAAGAAAACTAAAGGTGAGAGCAACCACAGATATTATAAACAAGAAGTTTGATGAACCTGGATTTTTATTGTTGAAGCTAAAGTCGACTCTCTTTTGTCTCTTCAGGAAAAAAACCCCAGATGGATGAAAACACTGTGAGTTTTACGGCTGAGTAATCAAATGTTTCTACAGTTATGACAGAGCTGAATCAGCTGCTCTCTGACAGAGTCATCCAAATCTAAACAGCCTTCACAGAGCCAGTGTTTGACCACATGGAAGTAGACTCTGTTTGTTTGTTGTTTTCAGGGACGGAGCTTAAACCCTGCAGTGAGTCCAGAAAGCAGTCAGGACACGGTGAGATCTCACACTACACCCAGGACAAAGTTACACTCACTGTTTTTAGATTTGTTGTTCAAAATGTAGCTCTATGAGACACACAGTGACTCTTGAATCTAAGTTCTTTCTGCAAGAGAAGAAGTGGGGAGTCTGATGATGCAGCTGGACGACACCAGAACAGACCAGAACACAATCAAGTCCACATGTTACTGAGCAGCCATTATGTTGTCTTCTCTGTGTAGGCTGATCCTGAAGATGGTGTTTCCTACGCCTCCATCAGCTACACCAGGAAGACCAACAGTAAAGGCCGGGTAAGCTGTCTGATTGGTTCTAGTGATGATGGCAGTGAATGAAAACACTTCTCTCATTTAATGTTGTGTAATTTCTGTGTTGTGCTGTTTGTCTCTTTTCCAGGTTCTGGGTAAAGATGGTGATGATGAAGATGATGCAGTGACCTACAGCAGCGTGAAAGCTTCCTCTTCTTCTGCTGGAGCCTCAGCTGATCCCAGCGACCTCTACGCCACCGTCAACAACCAAACAAATAAGAGACCACAGTGTAGTTACAGCTCATATCATTACAGGTAATTTACACTGAGAACTGATAAATGTTTTATTATTTGAATTATTTTATGATAATATATGGGACATTTAGCTTGATGAACTTGCTGTCAGGCACTTTAATGTGCTAGTGCTGTGTTGTAGTTAAACATGTATTAGTTTTTACTGTTATTTCTGTATCAGCTGTTATTGTTTGAATGCAGTCATTTTAACATCTATATTTCTGTAGAGGTTTAACACCTCCAGAGCTCTTTGCACCTTCTTCTTCTTCGTCTTCCTTTCATGTGGTAAACGGGTCATTGACACAAATACAAAGTGTGAACTTGAGGCTCAGTGTGAATCTAAATATAGTTTATTCTAACTGTCATGTTTCAGAGGAAACTGGCAGTGGTGAAGCCGTTCCTACGAGTCAGAGACAGGAAATATAAAGACCAAGTTCAGTTTTACTTGATCCAGGCAGGCAGAGTCAGAACAGCAGGTAATAATGCTGCATTTGACACATGAAGTTGGATTTTCCCAGTTTCCAGTCGTAAATTCCAACTTGAACGCCCCCTTAAGGAGACAGAGTGTTACACACTTCTCTGCGCTTCCATTTCAGCTTTTACCAAAACTTCATAGTGACGGCGTCTGCCCCCCCGACCATTTAAATAAATTAAATCAAAGATAAACTGAAGAGGAGCTGTGCATAAAACCCTAATAAAAGTTAAAACCACTGCTGTAATAGTATAAAAGAAATTAAAGGTGTAAATGTATAAATAAATAACAGAATATGATGCAGTATTTAGCTGCAATTTTTGGACAATGCACGTTTGTTTTTTCTATATTTAAATTGCAAATAAACGTTTCTCAAAGCATTTTTATTTGTTAGTTCACATTTCTTGGTGCAAGCTATTTTTCAGAACATTATTAACAAATGCTCTCAAAAAGTGATGTGGACAAAATCAGGCATTTCAAAATGTGGTGGGGACACATGTCCCCAGTGTAAATGACATGTTGATTCCACATTCAGACTTAAGAGCACATGAACACAGAAAAACTCAGAAGAATGACTTCACAACTCGGGAAATGGGACGATCTGAGTTTTAGTTACCCACTAGATGAAACTAAAACTTAAGTGTTTTTATCTGCTTTAAAACACGTCTGGTTGTTAGACCGGTTCAGAAGCAGCTCTGCATGACGACTGTTGGAGCCTTTAGATCTTTTTACAGCAGACGTGTTTAATTGTCAGGACTCTGAAACTGAAGCAGCTAAATGGAATCCAGCCATCATTAATTGTTTAATTTAAATCTGTTTTCCTGCTGTGCTGTGTCAAAATGTCTTGTATGAAAAAAACAGATGTGTGTGTTTTGGTCAGGTTAGTATTGAATCTGGATATTTTCCCCTTCAGGCCAGTAGGGGCTGATTAATGTTATTGTGCAGGTCCTGACTGGGACATAATATAATGCTCCTGAACACTGAGTTGTTTTAGATCGAGGGAAGTTTCATCAACTGCAACAAGTCAAATTTAAGTTCTCTGCATCTCACACTGTGAAATCATCTGTGTTTGTTTACTGAAGCCATCAGTTAGCAGCAAGCCAGTAGGACTGTCAACAAATCCCACGAAAAGTACTATTAAAACCAGTCAGTGACCTTCACTGCTGCACTGGGTGACACGTTCTGAAGAAAACAACATTTATCTTAACCAACAATCTTCACACGTCAACTTCCTCTTCTTCTTCTTTTAAGGAGATGAAACTCGTCATTGTCACAAACACCGGACTGAACAAACTGTGAACTTGAGCCTTAATATAGTTTGTTTGTTTCAGTGTTAGTTTGGCTCAGTGCAGAAACATATTCCTTTGTCTCGTGATCAGTGACTTTGTCGTATGTGTTTGTAGATGGTGGATCTTTGTCAGGCTGCTGTGACCTCTGACCTCTGATATCTTTACTGTTGGCTGCATCTCTATGCTGATCAATAATTTGGGGTCTCCGTCAGTCACTGTGGGTGAGAGATGTTACGACCCCTCCCCCTTCCTGCTTCCTTCTCCTGCAGGAGGCTGCAGGCAGGGAGGCTGATTGGGCAATCACCTGTGCAGCTCTCTTCAGAGCTTATTTAGCCAGGACTGATCAGTGTTTTGTTCTCTCTCCTCCTAAGTCAGCGTCTGACTGGGTTTGTTTTGTGTCTTTTTGGTTTATCCTGACCACACACACACACACACACACACACACACACACACACACACACACACACACACACACACACTCATCCATTCACTGCTGACACAACTGATATTCATACTTTTCCACACAACATATTTTTGGTGATCATTTGACCCTTCTTTTACTTTTATTATAAATCCTACCATTTGCGTGCAAACCTGTTGTGTCTCACCTCCTTTTTGTCACGGGCTAAGAGCTGGCTTGTGACAAGTGGGGGCTCGTCTGGAACTTGTTGTTATTTGGTGTTGATCGGCTTGTTTTGTGTAGCATCCAGCTATTTTGGTATTTGTTTACCAGTCTGTGAGGTAAATGTCAGGTTTGGTTAGGTCAGTTAAAGCTCCGTAGGAGAGAGGTTCATGGTCCTTTTGTCAGTGGTTTAGCTCTGCTGGCTGAATTTGTTTTGTTGGACCTTAGCTGGGTTTTCTAGTGTGAGCAGGAGAACTTTCCCCTGTTAGGCTTAACAGCGATTTCCCTTCGTGGTGTGGTGGTTTAGGTGGCGGTGAACGTGGGTAGAGCTTTGCTCGGGAGCACCTCCGCGGCTGTGACGGGGTCACTGGCTTTCTGGTTGCCCTTTTTCACCCCACTGGTTTCGAGTGCATAAGTACCCTCCACAATTAGCTGCACGAAGACTAGGGGGGAGTTGGCTAGATAGTCATTGTTGAAGTTAGCATGGGTATAGGGGGAGTCTTCTGCTCAGGTAGCCCAGGGTTTTATCTGTAATGGAGGGCGTAGTGCATCATTTAAAACTGACACCTGCCGATATTGTCGTGCCAACGGTCATTGGAAGAATGATGCCCCGTGTTGAAAGTAGACAGGCTGTTTCTTCAACCATACAATTTAGACATACGCCATTTTAATGCCATGTGTTTCTTTTCCTATTCCTCTACTCTCTTTGTTTGTTTCCCTGTTCTTCCTCTTAAAGTGCTTGTTTCATTTATTTAATTTATATTTTATATATTATTTTTTAACACACACACACACACACACACACAAGCTTACCGTTTTATTTATTTATTTATTTTAATTTTTAATTCTTCATTTTTTTAACACACATATACGCTTTGATTGCTTTACGCTTTAATTACTTGTTTAATTAAATGTATGGGGTTGATTGTTCTTATGTTGTATGTATGATGCTTTGGCAATATTGTTGTTACACATTCATGCCAATAAAGCTAATTTGAATTGAATTTGAATTGAATGCAGCTTGATTAGTAAAGTATGGCACATGGGTAATGTGTTGATAAATTATGGATCAGCTTGATTATATTGTAACATAAATGGTTATGAGTGTATATTGTACTGCTAACTGCTCTATGCCATATTCAAGGTTCTTAGAAGAACCTTGTTCTTAAGGGGGGGATGTTACGACCCCTTCCTTCTCCTGCAGGAGGCTGCAGGCAGGGAGGCTGATTGGGCTGCACCTGTGCAGCTCTCTTCAGAGCTTATTTAGCCAGGACTGATCAGTGTTTTGTCTTCCAACCAACGATACTTCAACAAAACTACAAGGTAGTAACTCATCTTTCTCTGGAGTCTCTCTGTCTTCCTGTCAGCCTCTTTCTCTCCCCATAATAAACACATGAATCTAACTTTTAAGTGTTTATTTAGTTCTTGTTGATTTTTTTCTGTTCTACAGCTCGTGCAGATTGTTCTGCTCTGGACTACATAATGTTGGTTATGCGTGTGGCTGAACTCCTCCTAATTACTGTGATTACTGTTCTTCTCATCAGAGCTCGAGGTGAGAACATTCACACCAACATTTGTTCACACTGATTAACATAACCTGTAAGTTTAGAGCTGAAATATTTCTCTGTGATTTATTTACCTGGTAACCAGAGACTACCTGACAACAACACAGTGACCTACAGCAGCGTGAAAGCTTCCTCTTCTTCTGCTGGAGCCTCAGCTGATCCCAGCGACCTCTACGCCACCGTCAACTAACCAAACAAATAAGAGACCACAGTGTAGTTACAGCTCATATCATTACAGGTAATTTACACTGAGAACTGATAAATGTTTTATTATTTGAATTATTTTATGATAATATATGGGACATTTAGCTTGATGAACTTGCTGTCAGGCACTTTAATGTGCTAGTGCTGTGTTGTAGTTAAACATGTATTAGTTTTTACTGTTATTTCTGTATCAGCTGTTATTGTTTGAAATGCAGTCATTTTAACATCTATATTTCTGTAGAGGTTTAACACCTCCAGAGCTCTTTGCACCTTCTTCTTCTTCGTCTTCCTTTCATGTGGTGAAACAGGTCATTGTCACAAATACAAAGTGTGAACTTGAGGCTCAGTGTGAATCTAAATATAGTTTATTCTAACTGTCATGTTTCAGAGGAAACTGGCAGTGGTGAAGCCGTTCCTACGAGTCAGAGACAGGAAATATAAAGACCAAGTTCAGTTTTACTTGATCCAGGCAGGCAGAGTCAGAACAGCAGGTAATAATGCTGCATTTGACACATGAAGTTGGATTTTCCCAGTTTCCAGTCGTAAATTCCAACTTGAACGCCCCCTTAAGGAGACAGAGTGTTACACACTTCTCTGCGCTTCCATTTCATTTACCAAAACTCCATAGTGACGGCGTCTGCCCCCCCGACCATTTAAATGAATTAAAACCGTAATAAAAATTAAAACCACTGCTGTAATAGTATAAAAGAAATTAAAGGTGTAAATGTATAAAAATATAACAGAATATGATGCAGTATTCAGCTGCAATTTTTGGACAATGCACGTTTGTTTTTTCTATATTTAAATTGCAAATGAACTTTTCTCAAAGCATTTTTTTGTTAGTTCACATTTCTTGGTGCAAGCTATTTTTCAGAACAACATCAGCCATTTCAAAATGTGGTGGGGACACATGTCTCCAGTGTAAATGAGATTTGTTGATTCCACATTCAGACTTAAGAGCACATGAACACACCTGAAGTCAGAAGAATGACCATCTGAGTTTTAGTTACCCACTAGATGTAACTAAAACTTAAACACTGAACGGTATCACTTTCTATGAAGGTCATCGCTATAATGACTTATGCATATATTTATAACACGATAAATGCATCCATAAGACATTATAATAGTTGTTATAATCACTTACAAACATGCATTAGGCGCTATAGCAAAGTTCATAATGTATTATGACCTTCTGATTTAATGTTTTATAACTAATAGTAACAGCAGTTTAACAATCTCCGACCATGTTCCATAACACATTATAACCACCGACTCTGCCTCCTTATGAATACACTTTAGTCACCATTTAGACTTAGTGATATAAAATGGAATAATAACTTATAGTAATGTTTAATGTTATATAGCGGCGCTTTGTTTGCTTTAGGTAAGTGTTAAAATATCTATCCCTGTATAATATATTACAGGTGGACATGATACCATATGAACTAATTATAAGAACTTATAACACATAATTGTTTGCTTTAAGTAAAGTGACACATTTTGCGCAGGAAAACAACTTTATACAGTGAAGAATGACACCTGACTGATTAAAGGAACAATCTGATGATTAGCAATATTTTTATTATTTTCAACAAATCCCACGAAAAGTACTATTAAAACCAGTCAGTGACCTTCACTGCTGCACTGGGTGACACGTTCTGAAGAAAACAACATTTATCTTAACCAACAATCTTCACACGTCAACTTCCTCTTCTTCTTCTTTTAAGGAGATGAAACTCGTCATTGTCACAAATACACCGGACTGAACAAACTGTGAACTTGAGCCTTAATATAGTTTGTTTGTTTCAGTGTTAGTTTGGCTCAGTGCAGAAACATATTCCTAAAGGCTGTTAAATGCTTCCTTTCTTAGCTCCTTTAGCAAAGGCTACACTGGACAGTTCTTTATGAAAGGAAAGGAGATAATGCTGTCCCACAATTCCTTGCAACAGCAGCCTTTAGAGCGACTCACCATTAGTTTCACCACGATAGACACCCATAAATGTACAGGAGCATCTAAAAAAATTACAATATCTTAGAAAAGTTTATTTGAACTGAACCAGACTGAGGATTAAAGGATCAGGAAACATTTGCAGGTGTTTTGAATTGATTCTCAGGTCAATTTTTATATATTATATTTATAACTTTAATTATAATTATGAATTTAAAAAACTGAGATGCACCTGTAGAAACAACAGAGCATCTATTTAACAAATGTATAAAAATATCAAAAGCACCCATCCCAGGAAACTCTATATTTATGTTTGAGTATAATTCACTCAACTTTCTCTACTTGTATATTGATTTTGTTATTATATTGTGTCAGCATTTTAATCCTTTTTGTTTTTTCAGCAGTATCTATGTTGTTGTTACTTCCTATGAGCAGCCTAACTGATGGTTAAATGTACCAAATGAAACATCCTTTCTTAGGAGGTGTGATTCTGTGTTGGACAGGAAACCTTTTGAAGTGAGCAGCATTGAGTTTGTCACTGTACTCATCTTCCGCGTGTTATAAATAAAGTTGGTTAAAAAGAAGCTGGTGTAAGTGCAGCCTGGTTCTCTGAGCACCGCGGTTGTCTTTTATGAATTCTCCTTCACATCTTTCCTTGACCTCATGACGTTTTCCATCAAAGTCAAGGAAAAGTGTTTAGGAAAGGACAGAGGATGGATTTTTTTTACCATTACAATGTTTGTATTTAATGTTTCATGGTTTTATGTTATGTTGTGAGGACAAACATGACCACAGTTTCCAGGTTCAGTTCGTCCACAGACACATTTTAAATCTCCAAACATGCTGAACAAAGAACAGCCTGAAGATTATTGAAATAATTATTGACTTTCTCCCGTTCTGTGTGTCTGTAATTATAATTGTCAGGACCAATTAGAGTTTGAGACCTTGGGAGTGAGGACGTTTTGTCTGTTTCTCACTTTGGGACAGACCTTTAAAAGAGTGTTTTAGGGTGAAGATTAAATAAGTTTAATTTCAATGAAGGTTTGGGTCATTTAGTTGTGATGGTTAAGAGTTAGGGACAAAGCTATACTGTGAGAGACAGAGAGAGCTCTCTGCTGGCTGTTGACTCCAGAGCGCCATCGTGAGGTCAGTCTGTGTTTGTGTTTCTTTTGTTTTTAATTCAAAGAAATCTCAACATCTACTGAACAGACTGATATTTTTGCACATGCATTTAAATACTTCCAGTAGTGGAGTGTAATTAAGTACATTTACAAGTTCATACAAAGATGATCTAGTTAGTAATCCATTATGCTTCCTCATCTCTGTTGGATCTGTGGTCATCTTTCCATCAGGGAGGCGGAGACACACCATTTGTTTTTCAAAACAACTGACTTCTCTAAATTAAAGAAGAAGGTGGATTGTGCATCTACAGGTGCATCTCAGAAATTTGAATATCTTGCACAAGGTATTTTTATTTTCATAATTTAAGTCAAAAAGTGGAACTTTCTTGAGTCAATCACAAATTTTAAATTCCTTCTCTAACTTTTATTTTTAGACTATATTTAAGTAACATTTACACATTTTACATAATATTTGTTAAATTTGTTCTTGATGTTTTTCTTTATTGAAACAATGAACAAAAAAATGAGCAACTGTTTCATTTATCAACCCATTTATTTTTCTTAAGTGAAGAAATAATTTTCTCAATAAAACATTTTCCAGCAAGTTTGCATGACAATACAACAAGGTATAGTTCACCCTAAGACTCATTTTGTTATCAATTACTCACCCTTTTGTCAATAGAAGGATTGGTGAAGTTTTGTTAACATCCGTGTTCTTCTGCGAGTTTGAGACACGTTTTTTTTCCACTCAACTGCAGTGAGCGGTATCTTAGCTTCAAACGTCCAAAAATACATCAATAATCAATAAAATGTCTCCATGCTGCTTGTCTGAGTGTCCTGTAGCTCACACATGCCAAGACGTTTGTAAAAAACATTACAAACGTGTGTTCAGCTTAGTTTGCTCTGCTGCTCGTCCCATGCGTGCTCCTTCCAACGCCACACACTACTAGTAACACTACTAACTTTCCATCCTAAACATTTGAAATAATTTCACTAAGTTTAGGAAGTTTAGAAATTTTGTCTTTGAATCATACAAAAAGGAGAAGACTGCCAACTGAGGAGGAAAGAGGAAGCGTTCAATCACATCCCCAATACAACTCTATGGGAAAAGCCCGTAACGGCAAAGATGGTGGTTATCCCGCCCCTCCCGCTAAAAAGCCAATCATCTGCTTTAAACAGCCAAAACGGGAATCATATTTCAGCCAATCGTGTGGTTCCACTGACGCATGCTTAGTAGAAGCATAACCGGTGGGGAAAAACTCTTTTTAAACATTATTTTGGGGCAAAGTCGTCAAACTTTTTCAGGGATTTTTATCAGATTTTACTGCTGATTCTATTCATGTAGTTTTTATGTCCCAGTGACCAGTGAAAGCTCAGTTCTGGCTCTCTCCCCATTCATTCAGATAGGAGCCTGGTTTTGTTAGTATGAAATTGCTGCCCAGAAGCGTTGCCAAGATGGCTGCCGAGTGGCATGACTTGCCTAAAAGGACTTTGGTACCGATAACAGCTGAGGTTTGCACTCGCTTGTACACGCACAAACAACCTGTAGTAAATCTGGCCTTATGGACCTTATGCACAACTCTAGTGATTCCTGAACTTTATTTCCTGTCTCTCAGTATTGGAAACACTGAATAATACAGAGAAGAGAGGACAGAGGAAAGAGAGAAGGGAGGATGGACGAGGAGAGTGGAAGAAAGAGAAGGGGAGAGGAGAGAAGAGGAGAAAGGAGAGGTAATCATTACCCCAAATTTCACTCTGGTTTTCATGTCAGGAATATGATTTAATTCACTGATATTTTAGATTTATTTCTTATGAGATACTGAGTTAATTTAGAGACTTTTAGGAATGCATTCCCACTCATGCACTGTGTAATAAGCCATATAGTTTAATTACAACTATGAAAATATCTATTTGCCATCTCCAATTGAAAAAACCACCAGAATGCACTTACAATAAAGACGACTTATTGAAAGGATGCATTTTGTTTCTTTTATTGAGTTGTTATAAAAGACAATGATCAGCCTTCGGTATCCAACACACTTGATTCTGTCAGTTTTTATTTGTTTTGCTTTTCATGCATTATACAAAATTTCATCAAGCAATTTACAATTTTATCATTCAAGTAAACTTATTGATTGTTTAAATACATAATTTGGTAAATTTAGATAAAAATTTGGTTCTTTTTATCGTATCGATACTGGGCTGGACCCGAATATTCGACCGCTGGGTACACATTCGATTTTCAATTATGAGATTCGATTACTGAGGGTTTTTTCCGCGCGCCTGACCTTCGCCGACAGCAGTGAACGTAACGCTCCAGTTCACAAAGGGAACACGAAATGAAGCCCTCAGCTGTGTGGGAGCACTTTAAACTGAATGATGACAGCAGTAGTGTGGAAGTTATGGTGTTTACTGATTTTACAATTGCTTAATTTCATTACAGATCAAAACAGTCAAATTTCCTACATTTTAAAATCAATCAGTATCAAACTGTAGGCTGGAAACAAACAGCAACACAATGAACGCATTTAAATAAGCCTAATTATATTAAACCGATTGTAGAAGTTTAGTCGCTATGAAAAAAGTTCAGTGAATTTTGCATAATAACGTGTTAGATTTAGTTCCGCTACCGGAAACACCGCTCATCCCGTGCACTCTCCGCCTGGACTTCATACAAAACTATGATATCCTGGATCTGCATTGGTTGGTCCTCTGAGGGCATTACTCTTAACTGCTTCAAAGTAACTGTATGCGTTGAAACTTTAACTCAACCTTTCCTAAACTATCGGTTGGGACCCAAAGTGAAATGTCAATTTTGTGAATTTATTTTCCTCAGTTCAGCTCAGGTGCGTCTCTCTCTACCTCTATTTTTTACCCTCTCTCCATTTCTCTCCCTGACTCTCACAGACTCAAACACAAAAACCTTTTTTGTTCTCATGTAAACAATTAAATGTGACTAATTTCAATGTTCAGTTTCCTATGTCTGCGGGAGGCGAAGGTTGAATATATGTTTGAGCTGAAGGTGCAGTTTTTGAATACACATGCAACAACTTCAAATCTCCTCAAATGGCTTCCAAGAAATTAAAATATTGCCTCTCTGAATAAAAACAAGCGGAACATTTTGAATCTGGAAAATACAGACAGAAATAAATCAAACCTCATCTGAACTAGATTTTCATATCAGCATAAAAGTCAGCTTAAAACTAAGAATGAGAGGTGCATAGGGTTTTAGATTTACCTTACATTAGCCGTTCAAATCAGATTTTGTAGCAGGAGAACGTTTCTGGTGGAGGCTGTAAAATACAAAGAAATCTATTAATGCATCGTACTCAAAGCTACTTTAATGCCAGGCATAATGGAGAATCATCAGATTGTCCTTTCAACTTTTTATACACATATATAACACATAACTTCATAAATCCAAATATATTCTGCTTCATTTTAATTTGGAATAGTATGTATATTCTGTGATGACGGTAAACCTCTTACAACTTCTGAAGTGCGAAGCACTACACAATATTTTGTTTTACCTGAATAGCCAGATGGCTTTGCTTGTGACAGAGCTTGTTGTAGTTGCTGCTTGAGAGGGCACTGTCAAATGTAGACTTTTGTTGCTTTGGGCTTAAGGACAAACACACAAAGACAAAATACTACATTAAAACTACAGAATCATGTAACCAAAATTAACTGTACCACTGTCAAACCAATGTATTTTTGATAATATGCTGTCAAAATATTTGAAAATATGACTCTGATCTTAAAATTACACATCTTTCATACAGAATCGGAACCATTTCCACATGTAAAATCTTAAATTAAGAAAATCCTGCATTTTTGCCACTGTGATTCTGTTCCTCTCCTGAAAAAGGCAGTAGAGCATTGCTGGTCTAGATTCACGTTGTTGAGAGAGAGCTGTGTCATATGTATCAAGAATAATGCAGAATCAAAATTTAAACAGTGTAAACAGAATCAGAAAAGAGAACAATGTGGCTTCATATCAAATTATGAGCAAAATATAGACGAGGGAATTAGAAATAAAGGGATCCAAATAAGATGATTTTCCTTAGGAAGCATGTGGAAGCAAATTATCACAGCAAATGTTTTTGGATAGATCATTTTATTTTGTCAAATTCCCACAAATTAATCTGAATTTCAGATACTTAAGGCTAAACTCAAAAAGCAAAATTTCAACAAGTGGTGCTTCTTTTTAGTTTAAATATGACACATAAAAAGTATTTTCATATATGGAATAAAATATACAGCAACTAGAGTTGAGCCGGATACTCGGCTGAAACGAGTATCCGGTCCGGATAAAGCACTTTTGCCGAGTAACACGAGTCAGTATCTGTGCTCGGATTGGATAAAAATCCTCATTGGGTAGCTGACTGTGTCTGCGTTCTGTGATAGGCTAGTCACAGCGCCCCTACAGATTTATTGTGTCCCGCTCTGCTCACTCACACACAGAACACTGAGAAGAGAACAGCTCTCTCTCTGTCTCTCCCTCAGTCACTCAGGTTCGCGGGTCTTTTCCGTTAACGTTTAGGGTTTCTTCAGCTTCAGGTTTGTTTTTTACTTCGGTTTGTAGTACTACTTACTTATTAACCAGTAGAGTTCTGGTAAACGTGATATAAAGGTAGTTGTGGTAAAAATAAATTATTTAAAATAATATTACAAATTAAGCTAAACACACACAAACACCACCCCCCTCTCTCTTACTCACTCACAAACACATACCTGGTGTGGAAATAAAAAAAATAATCACACTGATCATAAAAAAAATAAATTTCTGATCAGCCCATATCAATTGCATGCTTAAAATAACATACCGGTTAAAGTCCCGCCCATTTCAAGACAACCCGACCCACTTCCGGGTTAAATCCCGGTCCGAGTACAGATACAGATAATTCATATGGTTAACGCAGATACAGATGATGCTGTACTCGCTCATCCCTAACAGCAGCAGTAAGAAACAAATCTGAAATGCCAATAAAATCATCTTTAACATGATAAACTGAGTGACATCTTGTGGGAACGAACATCTCTCCTTTTTGCTCTGCAGATGCATAAACTGTCTGTCTCTGTAAGATTTTAGATTTGTGGCAAACTGAGAGTACACTGCAAAATAACAAAACTATAGCTTCCTCTTTAGCTTATTTATCAGGGTTTTGGTGAGGTCTGGCAGAGGCTGCTCGAGGCCTCTCCAAGCCGACCTAGAGAAGCTGCGAATATTTGAAACGTTTCTTCCTCCTCCCTTACCCCTACGTGTAACGTTAGCGGTTGTGTAACGTTACTCTGTCGTTACCTTGTGTTAATTATGCTAAGGAAACTCATCATTTTGGCAAACACGCCATTTATTCACAGCATCTAGCGAAGGATTAATCATACAGTCAGTCCCGGTTTACACACACACACACACACACACACACACACACACACACACACACACACACACACACACACACACACACACACACACACACACACACACACACACACACACACACACACACACACACACACACACACACACACACATCTCACTGCAAGTGCAAAATGAAAAGAGGTTAACGTTAGCTGGTTGATTTTCGCCCGCACACTGTGCAGCACGGTGGCACATAGCTAGCGTCCTCTCCTCCCTCACAGGACAGCTACGTGACAGGTGGCAGTAGGTGACGGTGAAAATGAGCAGAGGAAAATATGAGCGCTACGTTTCGGTCTGGCTGTAAATGTACAGTGTAGGTTACAGTTTGTCCGTTAATTAAAGTCTGTCTGTTCTCCAACTGCTGGAAAAGTGAAGGCAGTTAGCGACAGGTAACGTCTCCTCTTCAGACTGCGGTCTGGAAGCTGAGCAGGACGTTTTTTGGTGGTTTCATGTGAACTATTTAGAAGAAACAAGTCTGTTTGTCAAATTTAGCTCAACTGCTCCAAATCTATCAGGAGGAGCGGTCAGTGATTCAACCAGAAGCTTGTGGATGGCTACCAAAAGAGTCTAACTGAGGTAAAAATGACAATGGGACTTACAAATATTAACATTGCTGTATGTATATTTTTAACCCAGTAGATTTGGTCACATTTTCGGAAGACCCGTAATAAATTAATGAAAGATTCAAAATTCATGACGTTTTTTTGTGACAATGATTCATCACAGAAAAATCTGAGTTGTAGTTATTATTGGAAACTCAAACAGCCATGACGTGTATGTTCTTTAGAAGTGTGTGTAAACTTTTGACCACAACCTTGTTACTTTCTTAGGATTTGCAGAAAATCAGTTTGTTTTTTGTCTCTTTTGGGAAATCTAATATATACACTCACAATGCATTTTATCAGGAACATCTGCTGTCTAATGCAATCAAAAATGACACCTGCCATACATTCTGTTATTACTGATTTCATAGTGGGTGGTGTACTGGAGTGCATTATATTGAAAAGTTTTCCTAATATTGTCCACCCCATTGACATACATGAGGTGGGCAGAATAATAGAAACACTTGTTCAATATCTAAGCTTAGTAAAAGTAAAGATTTATGGCAGAGCTGTTGGGTTGCAGTAGACTGCACGCCCTCCAAATAAAGTGCTTGGTGAGGTATATTAAATAATACACAATTGTATCTAATATTTAATTCACCAGCACTACTTCATCTTGTAACTTTTAAACACATAGCACTGTATCATGCTATTTTTGTTAAATCATTACATAAAGGACACCTGAAATGCAAACTTTACTCTTTAGAATTCTGCTAAATCTGTTTCATAATTTGTTTTTCTACTTTCTTTCTGTCCTATGTAAAGGATCTGATGCTACAGCTGTTCCGAGCGAGCTCGGACAAGTTATCTTTACAGCATCCGTGTTGAGGGAGGTGATGCCACCGCTCCTCCAGCTGATGTTGGGATAGTCACCGAGGCTGCTGAAGTTCTGCATGACTTGGGAGACGTCGCCTCTACACGTGCACTCTTAATAGGTGTAATTATGCACTGAACCTCAGTTATCCTCAGAACCTTAAAGCCTTCTTTGAGGTACTTCACAAGTGATTCTTTCAACTAGATGCTAGCAAACTCTCAACCAAGGTACAGATGCTCAAGAACAAACTCTATGAATGAGCCATTGATTTGGACGCTGTGTTCTGTGGAATAGGCAGAATTCTAAGCAAAGCATCATCAAAATTGTTGACAACTAAACATTATTTTGCAAACTTTTCTACACTATAGTGCCAATAATTTTACTGTATTCTTTTTTTCACCAATTGCACCAAAATGATAGTGATGTGATCTCACCCCAACCGGTCGAGGCAGATGGCCGCCCACCCTGAGCCATGGTTCTGCTCGAGGTTTCTGCCTCTTAAAAGGAAGTTTTTCCTTGCCTCTGTCGCCTAGTGCTTGCTCTTGGTGGGAACTGTTGGGCTTCTGTAAATATCATCACAGAGTACGGTCTAGACCTGCTCTTTTATGAAAAGCGCTGTGAGATAACTGTTGTTGTGATTTGGCGCTATATAAATAAAATTGAATTGAATTGAATTGAATGTGTTGGTGAATAAAGTCCATAACAAAATGAAGTTGAAATTGATTTGTGTGGGACCAGTTGACAAACATTTGAATTGTGTCTAATTTGGAAAAAAAATATTGAATGAAAACCTAATGTTTTAATTAATTGAACATAAATGTATATTTTTACTACTCCAAATAAAATATTGAAAGGTAAACTTAAATATATTGTTGATCAGAAGTGTTTTATTTTTAATTGGATCAGTTGACATTCATTGTGTTACTCTTATACAAGTTCATTACATTTTTTTGCTTAAGTAACCTAAAACAATTTTGTGGAATCTGTTGAAAAAATAAATATAATTCAAATCAAAGCTTCAGTTTTTTGAGTGAACCAAGATGGGACAACAAATACACCTTTTATGACCATTTGATTTTGATATATAGCCCAAACACCAGTAAGCTGTGCATCCAGACCTAAAGAGAACAGGTCTTTTTAGCCTCAAATGGCCTATGAAAGTAAACTCCAAACATTAATGGGAAAAGAACGTAGATATATTGGATAGTTGCTGTTGCTTGTTTGCAAACAAGAAGAACTGTAAGTGTGGTGCAGATGGTTTTATCACGCTACATCACGCAGCCCTAAAATGTCGATCATCTTTACGTTTTCTTAACATAGACCATGTTGATATAGTTTAAGTACGTGTACGGCTGTACAAGATATTTAATATATTCAGTAGATATATATTTTTATGACCCTATTCACAGCCATACTATTCAAACCAAAAGAACTACTAATATGATGCTAATTTGTATCAAGCTGCGTGGCGCTGCTAGAAGGAATTGTAGTTTCAAAAATATTATTGTATTTCATATAATTGGAAGTTGCAAATACTGAGTGCACACGGGTGGGTTTAAAAGGGTGGGAATCACATTTGTGTAATACGATTTTAAATATCTAATTGTTAAATGGATGAAAATCAAGTTTGACCATATTTGACAGCACCCCCACTTTGTGAGTCTGTCTATATGGGTATAGTCACATAGCTGAAGTCAAGATTACAGGTCAGCTCTCACAAATGGTTAGTTCTCCCTAACAGCCACAATTAATTTTGTACATTATGATTTATTATTTTTATTTGAGTGAATTGGGATGATAATGGGGAAAACAGCAAGCAAGATAGATAAATAAATTAAATTAACACAAAATGTATGGTCACATTTTTGGTTTAATTTAACATTATCTATTTTGTAGCACTGTGCATGTAAATGTCATGTTGAGTCGACCGAGTCCTCCAAGACTTTTAATGAGTCTGTTTCTGTCGCAGCATGAGACTGCCTCTCTAGCCACGTTTGACTACCCGGTGAACGACAATGGCCTGAAGCCTGTGATGGAGCAACATGGCCCGGTGCTGCCCGAGGACCTGGACTTTATAAAGGAACAGATTGCTGGACCGACCGCTGGACACTAATGCAGCTCAAGGCCAGAAGGTACCGTCCAGTTCTGCCTGTGTGAAATCATCATTGCTCCAACAACCAGTGTGTGTGATTTGTATAGAAAAGTAACTTATAACACGATCCATAAAATATTTATCCCAACTTTCCCACAGTCTCTTAACTAATCCACTGCTGTTGAAAGTCTGGTAATGGTTCCAACTTGGAACCGGTTCTTGATACCCAACCCTATTTCAGATATGATGGTGCCTGACCTTTTAAGGGCTTTTTAGGTGACCAGAAGGATTTTAAATTATATTCTGGATTTTACAGGGAGCCAGTGCAGAGAAGCTGGTGTGAGAAATATGTGATCTCTTTTAGCCAAAAAATATCACATTAGAACACCTTAAAACTACTAACTATTATCAATAAATAACCAGAAATAACAAAGTTATTTAATTGATATATTTATTTAGAGGTTAATTAAGAACCCACATATTATATATGTTTTCTGGTGTGGGAGGAAACTGGAGCACGTGGAGTAACCCCATGGTGGAGAGGGGAGAACATCAAACATCACAGGGCACATAGAAACAAACATCCATTCATACACATTCACACTTAAGCACAATTTAGAGTCACCAATTAACCTGCATGTCTTTGGACGGTGGGGGGAAGCCGGAGCACCCGGAGAGAACCGGGACAGACACGGGGAGAACATGTAAACTCCACACAGAGACGCAGACGACCAAGGTTCAAACCCTGGACCTTCTTGCTCTGAGGCGACAGTGCTAACCACTGCGCCACTGTGCCGCCCCTCTCTTAGTTTGTGGTTTGGTATTTTTGGTCAATTCAGAATCTACATAATAAATGATTTATGATGTGGGGGGAAGCCGGAGCACCCGGAAAGAACCGGGACAGACACGGGGAGAACATATGAACTCCACACAGAGACGCAGATGACCAAGGTTCAAATCCTGGACCATGACCAAGGTTCAAACCCTGGACCTGCTTGCTCTGAGGCGACAGTGCTAACCACTGCGCCACTGTGCTGCCCCTCTCTTAGTTTGTGGTTTGGTATTTTTAGGTCAACCTGAGGAGAAAATCCAACTCCACACAAAAAGAGTCAGGCCCAGGAATTGAACCAGCACCTTTTTGTGTGAGGCTGAAGTTAAATCCATACCCTTTTTTCCCTTGGAAAGCAAAAACAATGTATGTCAGCTTTCCATATAGCTCTTCAGGAGCTGTTCAGGTCTTGAATTTCTTGCTGCAGTGCTGCGTGCTCTCGGTCGACCTTCTGTTTCTCAGCCTTCATTGCATTGCGTGCACTTTCTAAAGCTCTTTCACTGTTCAGGTTTTCTTTGAGCTTCTGGACCTCTCGTCGAAGGACATCATTTCTTCGACTCGTGGCATCTTTTTCCGTTGTCAGCGATTTGTACAGGACCTCCAGTATTTTTTCACTTTGCAGTCTGCCGTAGAGCTCTTCAACCTCCAGCTGTAATGTGTGGTTTTGTTGGATCAAGGCTTCGTTTTCTTCTTTCACGACATCATTCCTGTCTACCAAAGCTTGTTCCTTTACAAGCCTTTTCTCCACCTCCTGAATTTCTTTTTTCAGGATTTTATTTCTGTGCCTTAGATTCTTTTTCTCTCCTTTCAGTGAGTCATAAATTGCCTTTGTAACAGTTTTGTTTTCTATCTCCTCACTGCACTGTTGGATTTCTTGATGGAGTTCATCGTTGCGTTGTCTTAAGGCTCCTATCTCCTCTCTCAGCGGACCACACTTGCCTTCATATTCTTTCATACCTCGAAACTTTGAGTGGAGCGTTGCAAGTGTTTTAAGAAGCTCATTTTGTTTTGCAGAGACAACTTTTTCTTCTGCTTTCAGGGCTTATATTTGTCTTTCATGGCTTTTCTGTTCTGGATCCTACTGGTAAGGTCCTCAATGTCTATTTGGATGTCTTCATTTTCTCTGCACATAAATCCCATGTTGTGCAACTTCTCCCTACACATGACACCGAAAATCTTTTGATCTTCATAATCTTTGTAGAGCTTCTGGCGTTGTTCTTTCAGTGCTGCGTTCTGCTGGCTGATGGTCACTTTGGAAACTTCCATTTGCTCATTCATTTCCCGCAGAGCCTTTTCATATCGGAGATCTTTGGATATCTCCCGAATCTCTTGTCTCAGGTCGTCATTTTGCTGGCTTATCGCCTCTTTCTCTGCTTTCAGTGTGTCATACGTTTCATCCAGAGCAGTTAAATTTCTACGCTTTTCTTTGAGCTCCTGGATTTCCTCTTGTATGCTGTAATTTTGGAGCCTCATGGCCTCTGTTTCCTCCTTAATGACATTACACAATTCCTCCAAAGATGGTTCATTTTGGGGTCTTCTCCTGAGCTCCTGAATTTCTTGTCTCAACGCCTCGTTTTGCTGGCTTGCTGCTAAGAGCTCTGCTTTGACTTTATCATAGTTCTCATCAAAGGATTTATCATGTGTCTTATTGTGTAGCTCCTGACGTTCTTTTTGCAAAGCTTCATTGGCTTTCAAAATGGCTTCTTTCGCCACTTGCATAGCGTTGGACATTGCATCCAATTCTTTTTGAGTTTGGCTATTTTCATGGAGCTCTGCTAGTTGTTTTTTCTCATATTGTCTAGCGTACCTTTGCAGTTGGAGATCTATTCCTTCCAGTTGTTGAATGACTGAATCCAAGTCCACTTTGATTTCTTGGTCAGATATATCTGCTTGTTCTTGGCTGACGTCCATGCCCAGATTGTCAAAGAACTTCTCAGAAGGGACTGTTTCCTCGATGCAGCTCATTTTTCTTCTCTCTTAACGACTGTGTTAACCACCGCTTGTTTTTCTGGGCTCTGTACACGAAGCTCAGTTGTAAATGATTGATTAGACTGAGGAGCTGAAGTTTCAGAATGTGTTCACTCTGTGGCTTTGATCTTCAGAATGTGGAAGCAGGCAGTGACATCACTTTCCCCTCAGAACGGTGTTTATGACATCATCAACATTATGACATCGTCTAAATTCTGATCGATAAAGTACAGGAAGTGAGGGAACCTTTCACACAGCATGGTGTTTATGAAATGGTAAAAAGACAGAGGATCAAGTCTGAATCTACACATTTTTATACACAGAACATATCTTCCTGTTGTCTACGTCTTCTCGCATAAGAAGCAATCAATCGCTCCCAAAATCTGGGAGCAATACTGTTTTTCCACTGTTTGGACACAAACATCCTCTTGCATTAACCCTTTCTGGTCTGCCCTGTCCAAACCTGGGCCAACGTCCCAGAGAAGTTCACACATCCTAGCAACTTTTTGATGCAGCTGATAACATTAATATCTTGCAAGTATTGATTTATAATTTACTGGGGCTATGCTGAAGTTTGTCTGCAGAGGAGATGCTGGATCATCAGCCAGCACACAGCTGAAACACAGAAGGTTTTAGAAAGTCACACAGACCCAGGTGAAATACAGGCAGCCTCAGCCAGTAAAAGCACAGCCAGAGATGTACAGGCAGCATCAGATACAAGCAGCTCAGACCCTAATGGAGGACTGAGGTAATGCTTAGCAAGGGAAGCTGGTGAGGCACATACTGACACATTTCATAAATCAAAAATTTAATGAGGGGATCTGTGCCCCAGTAGAGCTTTATGTCAAGCAACGCCCCTGAGCAAAACCACATAAACTCAATAATATCTCTGGAAAAATAAATAATATTCCTGACATGAAAGTAACGAGTGAAGGAGATATGACCCTAGTAGGTTTCAGGAAAAGGTCTAAAATGTTAAACTAATGCGACTCTGTGATGTGTATTAGGACCCAAAAGAATAAACACACAATTTAGTTTCTTTATTTAGATTTTCAATTAGACATTTAATCATTCAAATCCAAATATACTTTATGTCAGAGTCACAATGTGATATATGAAATCATGATCACAATGATGCAGACTGTAGACACACAAACAACACACACACACACACACACACACACACACACACACACACCCTCTGTCTATAGATTTTTTTGTCTCACTCATGACCAGCCTCAGGCCCGTTCAGGTTCCTGTGTGAAACTTTATACAAAGACAATATTTAGTTTTCATTGAAATTACGTAGGTTTGCGTATTTTGACTCTAATATCCTGTCTTGAACTTTCCTCACGTGGACTTAAAGGCTACGTTCACACTGCAGACCTTTTAGTTTACACGTGGCCCATATCAGACTGAAGTGTGAACTGGCCCCGGCCTGCAAGTGACCCGCATGCGCAGAAGAATAAAAGGACGTCATACGCAGCACGCTGTCGTACAGAAGGAAACGAGGAGCCATAGAGGTTAGCTCCGGTTCGCTCATACTTGCTAACCCTCGTGATTTTCACAGGAGACTCCCGTGTTTCATTGCCCTCTCCCGGTTTCTCCAGGGCCGGGCTGTTTCAAGGCACTTTGGGGGCCCCAGGCAAAAGGGATCTGGAGGGCCCTATATCGAACTAAGCTGAACGCCCCAACCCTTCAGGAATCTCATAGACACAAAATTCCAATCTTCAAACTTATTTTTATCTTTACTACCAGATAAGTTTTAGAAAGTGCATACACATACATTATAGTACATTTTAAATACAAACCCCCTACTATACTACAACTCACCATTACTACAGCTGTATGAAACCAATGTAAACATTTTGCTGGGATTTAATTGCAGTAAACGGATCAAACTGATGCTGAAATAACACAATATGATGCAGATTTGTTAAACATATGAATTCATGCTTTGTCAGGTCTGTCAGCAAGTCAGCAGGACAACAACTTCTAAAAGGTTTGTTTTCTGAATGGAGTTTGGATCGATCAGGGCTATGCTACGCTAACTTGTTCACAGTAAAGTACAACGATAGCTGGAATAAAGTTACAGACACATATTTTCTGAACTCACCAGGTAGTTCAACTTCCTCGCTTTCTTTCTCCAAGTAATGCAGTGTTTTCTGTTTTTTATATAAATATGAAGTATTAGTCCAACAGAGCTCTGGGTGCCAACCGACGCTAACAACATTTACATTTATTCATTTATTTTAGCTTTTATCCAAAGCGACTTACAATTGCTATATATGTCAGAGGTCGCACGCCTCTGGAGCAACGAGAAGTGTCTTGCTCAGGGACACAATGGTGGATGGGTCACAGTGGGGGATTGAACCAAAGGCAAGTGTCTTAGCCACTGCTCCATCACCCCTTCTAACAACAACAGTGAAACCGATGTGCACGGAAGCTAGCTGCTGAGAAGCTCCAGTGAAGATAAATCAATGTTTCCATCCGCAAAACTAAAGTGAAAAGCTAATTTAATAAAGCAGTTTACTCCGAGCTCCTCCCACGGGTAAACGGCGTAGTTGTCAGAGTGTAATCCAAACCGACCGCAGTGTTTATTTGTCCAAAAGCTGCAGCGCTGCTCTCTGCTCTGTCCTCAACTTCTCCAAGTGTAGCAGCTCTCCGCCGGCCAGCGGCATTTCAATCCCCCGCTCTGCCCGGCCCTCTCCACACAACGCTCTGAAGCCATCGGTGATGTCAGGATGATCTCAACGCTGATAGGCTACAGCGACTTAGCGTCATGCGACTTTCTCGCTTGAGTTGAAAATGCACGCAAAGGCCTTCTCCTTGCCGGCAGCGCCCTCTTCGCACCGCCCGACAGGAAATCGTGGCGCTATGTGTCTTTGCATTGACTTTGTATGTAAACGCAGCGCCCACAACGCTCACTTTGCTTTTGGTCTGTAAGCACCTTTACAAAGTTACAATCTCCTTGTTTGTTTAACGTAATGTCTGCAGTCTGTAGATGAGGATGAATCAAGTTCACCAGTTCATGGGTGCCACAAACAGGAGTCACCAAGTATTGTAGAAAGTCAGACCCACACAATGCTGAACCAGAACCAAAGACACTATCATAAAATACAGTCTGCATTATCATCTCTAATTCATAATTCTTATCATTTCAAGTTTTAACTTTCAACTTACTCTTTTCTTAGCAAACATCTCATTTCCTCTAGCTCATGTTAACTGTGAATGAAATGTAATCTGCGTTCAATAAAGTAGTAGTCATACATGTGAAACAACAAACCTGGATTTGAACATTTTTCAGTTACCTAGCCAGGTAAAACTCCCAAATTCCAGAGTGAAAACAAATGGCGTGCTTATTGTAAAACACAGGCGAGCCAACACTAGACAAAAAGGAATACACACACTTAAATACCCAAGAGAGGTGGAGGAAACGAGACACAGGTGGAAACAAAAATCAACTCAAGGACAGGAAGTGAACTGACAAAGACCCACGAGGAAGGATTTAACAAAAGAAAACAGGAAATCACCAAACTCACAACCAAAACCAGGACATCCAGGGGTTAAAGTAGTTTTCATCAGAATTTGATAAACGCCTGTTTGTCTCATGTCCACATTCTCACCAAAACACTTCCTATTCAGCTCAGTCAGGAGAGACTTAAATGAAAAAGAGGCTTAAAGAGGAATTAAAAGGAAAAGGAACAGGAGAGTTTAAGAAATGTGAGAGGGATGTATGGCCTACCTGGTGGAGGGGCTGTGACCACAGAGGCCAGAACCAGAATGGATGTGAAGGGCTCAGTGGGATCACTGAAGACTGCTTGATCCACCAGCTGCTGGAGCGAGAGAGGGAGGGAGGCCTGGAGCTGGAGTGATGCTGCAGTCTTTTATCTGGTCGGGGTCCTCCAGGAGAGAAAAGACAGTTTGAAAGTCTGACAGCAACAAATGATTGGCTCACAGAGGTTGTGGCAAATTCTGATTGGTTTAACTGAAAGAATGAACGCCCTCAATCTAATGACGGAGTTGGAAGCAGAAAAAAGGAAGAGAGGGGGCGGGGGAGAAATAGAGTCAGCATGAACGATGTCTTCCTGATTCAACTTCTGCTGAGTTTCCTTAATCTTAAAAAAAAGAGCTGCAAAGATAAAATGAGGAACCAGCAGATCTCAGAGCAGTAAAATATCATCTTATCTGTGTTCTTCAGCAGCTGCTACAGTATCACCATATTGCACCATGGACATCAGGAGTCAGATTCTGGTGGGAGAGGAGTTTGACTCTTCACCTGTCTGTTCATGTGTGCTGTCAAACATCACCATGGATCCTGTCTGTTTTCTAATAAACACTATCTGAAGAAAACAAGTTGCATCATTGCAAACATTATTTTAACTAACAATCTTCACACCTTCAGCTTCCTCTTCTTCTTCTTTTCGCTTGGTGAAACACGTCATTGTCACAAATAGACTGAATGAACAAAGTGTGAACTCTGATGGCTGCATCTCATGTTGCTGATCAAGAATTTGGGGTCTCTGTCAGTCACTGTGGATGAGAGAAAACTACATTTCAAAATGTAAAATTGTAACAGAGTTTTTGGCTGTTTGGACATCGATAAGAAATTCAGAGAGACTGAAATCTAAAACAGACTAAAAGTCACTATGAGGAAGTGACATCATCCTAACCACAGGAAGTAGCTGCAGCGTCTCTCTACTAAAGCACTAGTTTAGAAACTCAGACAGTTCTGAGCACGAGAACAAGAGACAGAAGAAAGAGACTCAGAGAATCATGATGGTTGAGTTCAAATGGATTTCTTTATTTCTTCCAGCGGTGCTTCAGTTTACAGGTAAGAATACATATATCACATATATAAATGGAAGGCACATTGTAAAAAATAACTTGATCAATATTATTAAAGATTCTTTATTAGCTACATTTTTTAACTAAGAAAACCAAATCTGTTGTTTCTAATGTGGTGAGTTTAGTGAACTCTTGGAAACTAAGGATAAAGAAATAATCGTCACTAACTATGAACATAACAGACATTTTCTCATTTCACTTTATTTTTCATCATTTTCTCAACAGCAGCAGCTGAAAAACTTCCCCCTCCTTCACTGTCAGAGTTGGAGATGACGTCACTTTGCCTTGTGAAAATGTGATAGACGGTCAGCAAAATGTGAAATACTACATGGCTCTTTTGGTTCAGGAAACACAGCAGCAGTAAGCTGTTAACTTGGGCAGATTGTTGAAAACACCAAAGCTAAATCAGACAGACTGAGTGTTACAGAGAACTGTTCTCTGGTTATAAAGAAGGTCACAGTCGAGGATGTTGGTCGTTACACTGTCAACAGTTCAATCAGGACAACAAGCTCCAGACTCTCATGTTTATCTGTCTGTTATTACCAGTGAGTATTTCCATCATAATGTTTTCAGCTCAAACTGTCTTGTTAGAACAATATACTGAAACATTACAATAATTATGATCACAGTGATGAAGTTAACTTTACTCTTGTTGTCTTTCTCTCACAATATCTCCATCTTCACCAGTGACTGAACGTAAGGACGCTGATAAGGTGACGTTGCTCTGTGTTGAAATGAACAGTTCTGTAGACACACAGTGAAGTGGCTGTATGAGGGTAAAGATGTGGACAAAGATAACAAAGACATGAAGACATCACAGTCTGTCTGCTACGCCGCTGTGTCTTTCCTGGATTTCATTTTAGTTACAAATCAAAGTCTAACTTGAAGTGTGAAGTGACAGATGGTTACTCTGGAAAAGTGCAGCTGTTCACCTTCAGCCCTCAGTCCTCAGGTGAGAAAACAGGTGAGAATATGCTGAGCTGGTGTGCGTTTCCCGAACAACCACGTAAGGTAACGTTGAACTATGTTGGTACGATGCATCGTTACACAAACAAACATCTGAAATACGACCGTTTCCCTAAACTGTCATACTTTGAACTAATTAGTTTGAGCCAACGTAGGTCGAACTAACATGTTTCCAGGTGTGTTCGTCTGACTTTCACAGCACGAAACTCACAAAACGTCATATTCTGCCTAAATATGTCAGTTGTGACCGATATTAAGTGACATTATTTTGCTAACTTATTATTTAGGCTTTTATATTATTGTCGTACCGGCAACAACAAGAAAATCAACAATAGCGTTAATGAAATCAACAATAAATATATATAACCTAATCATTTTATTTAGCCTAAATATCGGCTATAATTAGAAGAAAAAATGAAGACTATTAGCGATTCAAGACATTTAGTGAAATAGGTTTAGTATCTTTGTGTCAACACTGTAACACTATTATGAATCTCTTGGCATCTGACATCTAGGTTTTGAGAACAGCTCAGTGCGCTAAGTGTCTGAGCTTACGCATGTTCTCTATTGAGACAGATACGACTCCCGTGAGTTCTCTATTTATCTTTGTTATAAAGGCAACGAAAACTCTCAGGGATTTATTCATTACAGTACTTTCATGGATTTTATGCTGTCCCTTTTTATGTTTGTAATGAAGACTAGAGAACACCCATCTTCCCCAGAGGCCCAGAAACGTATACATGTAGGTAATATTAAAAGTCTTGTCTTTACATTCTCCGTTTTGTCCTTTAACCTTTGTACTGGGTGACTAATATTAAATTAAGTTATTGTGAGCAGACGGGTAATCTGTGAGAAAACACCTGCTGTTTGTAGATGGTCTACACTGAGATACTTAGCCTACTGAATCAATGCAACCCTACCCATGACCCCACAAATACATTTAAAAGTACTTTTAAAACTAATTTATTTTAAATCACCTTAAATGTTTGTACAGCAGGATTATCTAACATTCCCTGCTTAAAACACATCACATCCACCTCCTAACACTGCATTTTCTGCTCTCTGTGACGTAGTCACCGTGAACTAAGCTTCTAACCACAGGTCAGGAGCTGTAGTTCCAACTATGCAACTTAACAACAGTTGGTGCGAACGTTCGTCTGAACTATGGTTTCAGGGAACACCTGCGTCGCTTAACGATGGTTCGTACCGTGTAAGTTACCAACTTAGTTACCTCCGTAGTTCCAACTAGGGTTTTAGGAAACAGTTGCGTCGCAACTGCAAAGTTCCAACCAAGGAAGTTGCTACCGCAGTCAGCAACGATGCTTTTGGGAAACACACCCCTGTTCAAGATGATTAAAACCACCAAAACATTTGTTTATTTGATGACTTTTCACAGTGATGAACTTTACTCTTGTTTTCTTTCTCTCGCAATATCTCTGACATCTAAACCAGCAACAACAACAACAACTAAACCAGCAACAACAACAACAACTAAACCAGCAACAACAACAACAACAACAACTAAACCAGCAACAACTAAACCAGCAACAACAACTGAAACACAAAATCAACAACCATGATGCTTCAACAAAACTACAAGGTAGTAACTCATCTTTCTCTGGAGTCTCTCTGTCTTCCTGTCAGCCTCTTTCTCTTCCTGTACTGTTGATGCTTCGATGGGCGGAGTCTGATTCAACTGTCAAACTTTCGGATCAGTTATCACCATTGATAAACACACATAGAATATTATATTTTTTAAATAGTACTTGAAATAGACCCGCAAGGAACCGCAACGTGCATGCATTTGTAGGCCGCACGGCACGCATGAAAAACTGCAAAAGACCGGTGAAAGGCCGGCGAGCAGAGCTGAGAGGAAATGATCAACAGCAAGCCTCAGTTTATCTGTAACGTTAAATGTACAATGTAAGTTACACTGACTAATGATAGAGGCTGCAATCCCCCACAATCGCCGTGCACAAACACACACTGATTCCACTATCAGTCGACTTTGGGCAAGACTTGACAATTCTGATTGGACCATGTCAATCGTTAGTTGGGGACAGCCCTAAATTCATTATTGATTCTCTCTCTCTCAATTTTCAAATTTCAATTTTCAGTTTCAAACTGGCTTGATTGGCATGAAAGAATAATGTTCATATTACCAAAGCAACAGTAATACATTAAAGGAAAACAAACAAAGAACCATAACAATAATAACATTGTCGCTATAGTAACGGTATGATGGTTTCATATTTGTGTTCCTCTGGTTGTCTTCAGGTTTTGACATGTACGTGTATATTTAGCTGCAATTATTTCACATCTTTGTGTTTCACCTAGTAGGTATGGAAGTTTTCCTTTATAGGTTTCAGTAATTTGTAGTTTTCTCTTAGATCTTTGTGTTTTTCACATGTGTGAGGAAGTGTTGTTCATTTTCTATTTCCTGTGATGTACAAAGTGAGCAGATCCTTTCCTCTCTAGGAAGCCAGGTTTGTCTCTGGCGGCCCGTCTCGATGGCCAGGTTCTGATCACTGAGTCTGAACGTGATTGTAGAATTTGGTAGCTCTTTATTGGATTTGGATCACTGAGTATTGGCCTAGTTCTGCTCTGCCGACGTTGTTTGGGGTTTTTTCTGTCTACATACAAAATGCTCTTACAGAATTCTGTATGAAAAGATTCAGTTGGGTGTTTCTCCCATTTTACAAACCTAGACCTGAGTGGACCCCATATTTACCTCCCATAAAGGGAAGTTGGTTCCAGGACCGATTTGAAAATCTTTAGCCAGATCTTTATTGGTATATCATGTTTTATATTTCTTCAGATGGCATAGAAAGCTCTCCTTGCTTTGTCCCACAGATCTTTCACAGCCATGTTGAAGTTTCCTGTTGTGCTCATGAGCCCAGATATGTGTAATTTTATAGATGTTGTGTCTAAATATAATTTGTGCTTGTTTTCTTGATGTCTGCATCGTTTTTGGAAGACCATGATCTTTTTTTTAGGTTTACTGTCAGGGCCCAGGTGAGACAGAATTCATGCAGCTGCTGGAGTCTTAGGACTTACTGTAGTCATCTGCAAATAGAAGGCATTTAATCTGTGTGTCATGCAGTGTGAGGCCGGGTGCTGCAGATTTTTCTAGATTATTTGAGCCCGTTCTCATCTCAGGGTGTCCAATACCGACGCTTTCAGAAAAAGTGACAAAGCATAGTTATTTGGGAGAGACCGTAGGAACTGTGATTGGTCAGCAATACCTCCGACAGGAATGCCCCGTGCTTTGGAGTAAACTTTACAAGCGGGCAAACCAGCCATTCACGTTAGCGGAGGGCTAAAAAGGAAGTTAGCCTGCTCGGCCGGCAAAAGTCAACAGAGTGGACGCTGAAGCGCTGCCACCTACAGCTGTGCACGTCGACCGCAATGTGCACAGCTGTAGGGTTAGCCGCCAACGTCAAATAATTAAGCTTTGACACGTTGTCTCACAGCGTTGGTAATGACGCACTGAGATGAGAACGTGTTGGTGCTTTGGGTTTTATACATATATTGAAGACAGTTAGAATGCATTGGTTTTATGATGTCATATGTTTTCCCTCCAACAACACACTCAATAAGTTTAAAGAATAAGACATCTCTCTCTCTCTCTCTCTCTCTCTCTCTCTCTCTCTCTCTCTCTCTCTCTCTCTGAGTGGAAGGTGAGTGAGTGGTGGTTTGGTGAACGCTGCGTTGAGTGAGTTTCCAAACTTTTATATGTTTATGTGTGTTTTTTGTTTCTTTATATCGTGTTAGTTGAGAGTTTTGTCTGTTGTGGTTGTGTTTGTTGGTGGCGGGCAGCATGCCCGTTGTAGATGTGGAAGTGGATTTTGTGAAGCTGACACGC
Organism: Micropterus salmoides; assembly: GCF_014851395.1. Taxonomy (NCBI): domain Eukaryota; kingdom Metazoa; phylum Chordata; class Actinopteri; order Centrarchiformes; family Centrarchidae; genus Micropterus; species Micropterus salmoides. The sequence continues at coordinate 4,367,423 of NW_024041039.1, forward strand.
CGACACGCA